>NW_008238337.1:8421204-8445805 GCF_000691975.1 Corvus brachyrhynchos
TTAAGGAGGAGGAGGAGGAGGAGGAGGAGGAGGAGGAAGAGAAGGAATTGATTTATATTTAGACATCAGACATTTTCCTCTGACTGAACTGAGTCAGGTTCCTCCCACTCCAGCCTTAACATACCAAATTTTTAGAACTAATTTTTAGAGCTTTCTCTTTACATCATCTACCAAGATATTTTGGCCATCCACCTAGTCCTTCCTCTGGGAGTTCAAGATTCATACCAAAAGATTTTGCACATCCATCATTTGGAAAAAACACTTCCATGCCAAAGTTTTCCAATCATCTTTGCATGTTGCTTCTATGCCTTAATACATCGGATGAAAAGTCTATAATATAGACTTTCACAGAATCTTTTTGGAGAGCTAGCTCAATGCTATAGATCAGAATCTGTGATGATTTAGAACTATTTTCTAAATCAAATGAAGACTGACAAAGAAATTAGTGTATATTAGAACAAGATCAGTATAATCTTGTTCTGCATGATGCTATTAGGAAGTGTCAGATTGAAGATCAGCAGAAGTAGAAACTTGTGGAATTCAGAGTTCTCTGGCAAAGCTACAGCCCCCGGCTGCACCGAGGGCAGGATGGAGATAATGAATATCTGATAGAGAAGGTCTCTGCCAAGGACTTGGGCACTAAATTTCTTATGGTATACACACAGTTTACCGGCTTTGCTTGGTGTAGATAGCACTTCTCCCAAAAAACCTGTATTCCAGAGAGTCTGTTTTTAAGCACTCAATAGTCAGCATTATTCTCTCCACCTGAGAGACTCACCAGGACTGATGACTGCCCATGCAGGTGTGCACAGCTACAACAGTAGGAATGAGCTCTGTCATGATAACAGCGAAGTGACTCTTGGAGCTTTCTCTGCTCCCATGAGAAAAGCAAGCCTTGGAAGACACCCTCAGAAAGCTTTCCTGGTCAGACACAGCTATTCTTTCCTGAACAGCAGCTATTCTAAAACATCTCATTGTAAGGACAGCCCTGGAGAGCTGGCAGCTTTCCAGTACCAACATGCTTCACTAAAGGTAAAAGAACTTTATCAAGTAGTTGGGCTTTTCTGATCTATTAAGTGATTGCTTGCAAATCCCTCCCTATTTTTGTAAAGGTTTTTAAAGAGATGTCTTTAAAACAGGGAAACACAACAGTAGAAGACCTCTCTGTGGCAGGGCTCCCAGAAAGAGGATTTCACACTCCTATTCCCCAGTAGTCACCTTCAGCCCTGCTCTTGCCTAGAAAGTGCTGGAGACCTTCGCTCACATCTCTGAGTACAAGCAAGTTCCAGCATCATTTTAAAGGGTGGGAGCTGACAGCAGGCACCACCTCCAGATAGGTCTGTTTATGCTGATGCAGGATAAATGGATGGAGATCTCTATTAATTGCAACCAGAGGAGTAAAGCTGGAAGTGTTTCCTTGCACAGAGAGATAGCAGTGCAGGCAAGGAGTGCAGTGGGAGCCACACTGTAGCTGCAGTCGGCTCTTTGCAAGGAGGGTTGCTGCTATTAATACCATGGCTATCACAGCAGATAACACAGTAAAAGGCAGCAGCTAGCAGAAAGGCTTAGGTTAGAGTAAACTGAGGAGTACTCTTTGGATTACAGTGTGGGGTAAAGTCCGCAGGGTGTTCTCCTATCTCTGCAAGCCAAACAGCCGTGGTGCGGCAAGACCGTCCTGCTGTTTGTGCTGCAGTCACACCAACAGGCTGCCCTGGCCTGGGTGTAAAACAGCAAGAGCCAGGCCTGTGCCTGCCTCAAGGCACAGGGACAAAAAAAAGGTCAGGAAATGGGAAAAAAAACCTGTTTGTTGGTCACAGTGTGCTGGGACAGATCCTGATCCCTCCAGGGAAGGAAGGTGTCCTGAGATCTACCATGAAAGGCAGATGAGCTCACCCTGAGGAGACAGTGATGGTGACTGGGGCCAGTTCCACCCAACCCTGGCAGTGCTCATGGTGGCAGAGGGATGTTGTTTGTCTCAAGAAAGCTTTGAACCCTTGGGAGAAGTGCAGCTCTTCTCTTTGTGCACCAGTCCTTCCTGATCTACTTTCAGTTCCTTCCTGCAAAGCCGCCCTGTGCAGCAGGCAAGTCAGGGATGGAGAACTTCCTCCCCTGCTTGAGCCCTTTGGAAATGGCTAATTTACTACAACATAGGGAGAGAAAGGAAGAAGGATAGTGAAACACAGCCCAGCCTGGGCCTCGGGGCCATCTCAGGTTCAGGAGGAAAGGAAAGGACAAAGAGCTCAGAGACCCCCCAGTCTGGCTTTTTGCGGGACCTCAACATATCAAATTGAAATGGGCCTCTTTTCGCCCCTGGCTGTTCCTATCGTTTAAATGCTTTAACCTTTAAAGATAGCATTCAGGAACCATGGTACTTACGTGTTAAAGCTAACTTGGAGGGTATTTTTGCAAATGGGAAGGAGTTTTACAGGGGCTTTTACCTACCAGACTTGCATTTCATTTCAGCACAGGTCATGTGCAGTGCTGGCTCTCTATATAACCTGCCCATGGTCCCCCACCTCACCAATTTCCTCAGTCTTGTCCTAAGGAGATCAACAGATTAAGAGCAAAGATTTGAGTCTTCTTTCCCAGTGGTGCTGAGTGCCTGCTGCTCCTCATCATCCCGACAGAAACCGTGCTCAGCACTGCTACAGGAGGCAGCAATTCATGTCTGTCCGTGCTGCTCTTTGCTCTGGTCTTAAAGATTATTTGAGACACTGGACAAGAAATGAAGAAAAGCCTTTCCCTATCAAAAGCCATCAGAACTCTCCTCAGTTTTGTTGATCCCAGTATCTCTAATCACAGACCCTGCTCATTCTCAGAGCAGGCCCTGCACAGCCTTTCTTCCTCTTAAACTTTTTTCTTGTTCTGCTATTAAGAAAGCCCACATCAGGTGTATCACTTTCTCTTTGCTCATGTAGTTGCTCATCGAATCCTCTAATTCTCGTTTTTGATCTCCCTGTACTTCTCTCTCATTTCATCTCCACTATTATTTTCTATTTCTTTTGTTCGCTCCTATATGTAGAAACCTCAGAAAAGGCTCTCTTGACATAATCAGCCTTCTGCCTCTTCCTTCCTGTTGTTTACTAAATTTTGCTATTTTTCTACATTGAATTGCTTTTCCATTCCTCCCATGTGGCTTGAAATGTCTCCTTTCCACAAGCGCTATCAGAGCTAGCAGTGGCCTTCTCACAGCCAAGCTAAAAGGGGACCTTTTTCTTCTTACACTTGAAAATCACATCTTCCCTGGACACAGGTCAGTGTTCCTTTTTTCCAGACCTCCTCAACTACTCATTTCCCTGTCTGATGCTCAAGCTTCAGTAATTTATCTTCTGTCCTACCAGCATCCTGGCAGTATCCACAGAATTCTGTCCATCTGCTAAGATCCATTATGCAATTTTTTCTGCATATTTTACCTACCAACGACTATCTCTGTAGGTGATACCCTACTCATCCAGCAGCAAGAAAGGAGCTTGTTTTCTGGACAATTCACCTGTTAGAGTCTGTTTGCTGAGCCCATTGAGAGGATACATTTTCTGATAAGGACATCTCTACATTAAGAACACAATCAATGAGTTTGTTTCATGCTCTGATTGCCATTACAGTACTTAGGTTTGGGGTCTGCAAGTCACGACCTGCATTCCTTATATAACATGGATACAGCAGAATTTCAGCAGCAATCTCCCTTGGACAGGGTAGTCACGAGAAAATAGCCTGCCTTGCATGTGAGAGCAGGTTGGGGAGGCAAACAGCTCTGTGGGACATTACAAAACCAGTTTTCCAGTATGGCACAGCAGCCGACAGCTTTCCCATGTTCCCATGACTGTGTATCACGAAGTGTGTAACTGAGCACACACACTGCACAACCAACTCCAACCCCACACACCCAATTTCAGGAAAGCCTCCAAGAGCAAATATATTTCAGGTTCTTAGCTAATTCTTCTCCAGCACTGGAAAAGAACATGTGATATTTCCACTTAACCAGGTATAACAAGTTAAACATACTGCCACCAACACTTCACCAAAGGAGACCCTTTACAAAGGGTCTCCTACTCCTCTCATACCCCCATGATTTTACTATTTATGATTTCTCAGGGCAGAGGAAGCCAAAGCAAGAGTTTAACTATATTAGAAACCAAAGCAAGAATTATTAGGAGGGGTTTAATGGCACGTGGACATAGACTGCAGTCAGGTTCCAAAGACCCAGAAGACATTCCCCCATCAGTAAGGTGGTGGAGCAGAGGTTACGTGTCTGCCTCTTCCTCCAACCGAGAAATGCAGCCAGGACTCATAAGCACATACAGGAGTTAAGACATATGCAAATTGCTCCTGGAATAAAAACAAGGATGCAGAGACAGAGCAGCCTTAGCCCCAGCCAAGTCCCAGGTTAACCAGCCCCCGGCACCCTCCAGATGCCTCTAGACAGCCCTGGAGTCGCCAGGCTCTCAGCAAAGAGCAGAGGCTGCTTGAACTCGGCGCCCCCGGCTGCTCCTGTGCTTGAGACACGAGCAAGCTGCACAGCCTTGGCATCCCAAGAAGACACAACAGCTGCCCAGAAAGCAGAAAAACCTTTAAAATGCATTAACTGCCTGTAGAGCTGCATTAGATCACTACTAACAAGCCAAAATAGGTTTCCAAATCAAAGGTGGTTGATTGCATTTTGCCTTCGTTTTCATCTTCCTCTTTTTTTTTTTAAGTAGCTTTTTACAAAATAATCTTCAACTTTCCTAAATTGTTTTTTCCCCTCTTTTCCCCTTGTTGGTTAAATCTGGGCTGAGGTTTGATTGCTGTAGGACAGAGGTATGTTAGGAAATTTTATGCAAAGGACAAGAAAACAAAAATCAGAGGTATTTGGTCTGAAAAGAGGCTTTGTCCAAGGCATAATTCTTGTGTGTTTAAGGACAGAGTAATAGATTTGGAAGGATAAGTCATATATCTTAGGATTTTCTTCCCTGCCCCCTTTGATTGATTCATTCCAGTCTCTTCAGATCTTTGCCTGTTCCCACAAACCTGGAATCTCAGGATTGTTTGATTAAGTCATGGTTACCATGACAATAAAAGTGCCTCTGGCCAGTTTGACCTTTGACTGGATTCAATTCACTGAGAGAAATGGACAGAGACTATAGAAAAAGCTTCAGCTTCATGTCCACTACTGCATAAAACGAGCTCTCCCGCACTTTTAGAGAGCGAGCTGGCTGCCCTTTTAAAAACATAAATTGGGCTGGAATGCTTTGGAAGGCATTTCTAAGGTTTTGGTAACCAATTTTTTGATGAATATCACTTCAGATATAAAATGCACACAGTGGTATGGTTGGAGACTTATTTTAAAATGTGGTGTTTAGCACAACAAAAGCAAAAGCTGAAATCAGACTTTGAATGTCTGATCTATACCCACAGAATTTAAAAATCATGTCATATCCATATCCATCAAATATGTTATAGGTATTTGCAAACACCTAGTTCTTTGTAAATATGTGAACATGTATAAAAGAAGATTTCAGACTTGGGGCTCATTTCCTCTGATTGTAGCCCACCCCACTGCTGCAGGCTGCAGGCATTGTGCTGCTGTTGCTCATATAGATAATTATTCCTTTTCAAATACTTTCATTGTAAATCCATTTCAGCAAAAATAAGGAGAGGAGGGGGGAGAAGAGAGAGATTTCAAAATTAAACCTGTTACGCGATTTGTAAATGGGCCTGACAGGATGACAGCCGAGTGGCTGCTGCAAGGCAATTCATGCATGCAAGATTGCCCGATCCCTGGTGGGAGAGTACGCGGTGCCCGCGCACGTGTGGGGCTCCGCTGGCCCTGCTCTCCACCTCCCTGTGCTGGGCAGCCCCTTGTTTTACTGCTTCCTCCTTGCAAAAGAGACAAATATATTCTTTGGTCTAGCTCAGAACAATAATTTAAGCCAGCTAAAAAAGGGGCTTGCTTCTGGAGCCACTGGCTCCCCAAAATGCAGGTGGCAGGAGGAATCAAGGGCTCGAGCCATTTGGGAAGAGTGGGCTTCACTGGGCACACCATGGAGAGAGCAGTGAGGAGCCCTTCCCTGGTATATCCAGCCAAGGTGAATGTTAGCCAACGAAATGGCACGGAGCCAAGCAGAGGGAAGTAAAATAAACCCAGGCACTCTGAAAACAAGGGGAAAAGGGTGTCTGGGCTGGGGCAATAGCTGCATTGACCTTGCTTGGGTAATAGACAGTGCTCGTTTAAAAGACAGACCCAAGTGGGCAAGCTGGAACTTAGAAATTCTTCTTCCCCAGTTAAATAAATTTTTTTTTTTATTGATTTGTTGCTCATTTACTGTCATAAAGTTCTTCCTTCTTCTCACCTAGTTACCTTGAATTCTGAAGCCATGGGAAATGACTGAAGGGGATTATTTGCGCCCTCCCACAAAGGCTTTCGGATGCAGAATCCTCCTGTTTCCATGCTAGCCATCAGGACCATATCCTGTCAAGTGGCACAGTTTCAACAAGTTCAGTAGAGAGCTGCCATTGTTACAGGATTTTGGTTCCCAGACCAAGAACTGGAAGAGAGATTTGTCTGGGAGGGAATGGAGGATTTTGTTTGTCACTTTTTTCCCCCCTCTTCTTTTTTTGGCAAAAGACAACAGGGAAAATGTCAAGAAGTATATACAGGAAAATGATAAATCTGAAGAAATCTGTCCCTACTGGAAAAAATATTTTTGCCTCCAAGAGAAGTCAAAGTAAAATTTTGAAAGGCACTTACCTGACTTTCAAGGAATAAAAACTTCTAGAGATCCTCTGGCTTTGAAAAAGTGCATCTGAATCTTCCATAGTTCATAAATGAAACTCTTTGATTTGGATGAGAATGATTTCATCTCTGAAGAAATAGTGGGCACTCACCCCACTGGCTTGTTCACCATTCCCTGCTACAAGATGGGAGAACATTAATAAGCATAGAATATGCCTGATCCATCTTGGGCTTTCCCTCCCCTCATTCTTTTGATGCTGAGTGCTTCCAGTTGTGCCAGTCTGTAAACTCTCAGCAGTATTTTGTATTTTGCTTCAGTCTCTCTCTCCCTCTCTGTAAGATTTCATCAGCCTATTAGTGTTAGAACGTGAGTGTTTATTAAATCCAGATATCTATTTATCTATTGGTCTATCTTTATGCAATTCATATACATGTATGTCTGCTGAGGCATGGTCCTGGTTATAATGTTCCATTAGAGTGAAATGTTTACGTAAAGGAAACTGAGGAGTTTAGCTATTATAAACCTGGACACTGTCAGTTTACTTACGAGAATGTCACATGCAGCCCATGGCCAACCTTAAATTGAGACCCTATCACATCTCTCCTTTCATATCTGTCCCTTTACATCTTCACTTGTGGCCCATCACAGACACACCATGGCTTAGTTCAGATGCAACAAGAATCTTAATATCACGAGTAGCACGATTATTGGAAACACACTGTATCTGTGCAGGGTGAATATCAGACCCTTCATTTTTTTCTGAGAGGATAACTATTCCCATAAACTCAGAAAATTATCACACAGTCTGTTACATCTCTCTCTCCCTCAGAAATAACTTTACACACAATAACTAATTTTTCTTCTTTATTGAATAAAAAACTACATGACAAGCCCCCAGTCCCCATCCATAGAAGGTAAGCAGGGATTTGAGAAGGGTTAGAGGAGTAGCAAGGGTTGTTGGGTGAACCAGAGGTACCTACCACATGGAAAGCAATTTGGAAATACATACCTTTTCCTACAAGCTGGATTCTCTGCTCTGGGAAAACACATTTTATTTTTAGATCCAGTAAACAACAAGATGTTAGGTGACCACCAAAGACAGGCACTGCTCTGTTTAAAATCCTGCCAGCTAGCCATACTCATTTCCAGAGTAACTCCTGGCACAATTACAAGCTGGTGTGATTTTAAACGTGAGTTCCTGGCTGTGGCCAGCAATGCCTTCAGCTGAGGAGAGGGAAATCCAGCCTTTTCCCCCTCATCCCTGCTGCCAAAGCCTGCTGATCGCACGGTGGCTCTCACTTTCAGCAGCGATGCTCCTGCCTGCCCATTCCGCAGCCCAGCTCCCTCCTGCCTCACCCCCTGAAAGGCAGCAGAGCTCTAATGACCTCCCATGCACTTACATCTAACAGATATGTTCCTGAAAACAGAATCAGACCTCACACATCTACAACCATTTTAAAAGGTTTCTCACCACACCTTCTGCCCTCTGTTCTCTACACTCAAGTGGAAGAATGGCACAAAGTCCCCCTCACCCCGCTCTTTTCACCTAGTTCCTCCTGACAGCAAGAAAATCTTAGAAGAGCCAAAGGAAAGCTAAAGAAACAACTCTGGGTCCTGTCTTCTCAGGGAACAATTTCCATATCTGGCTTTTGCTGCTGCTGCTAGAGGGCTGGGTGCAGCTTTACTATCACTTCTCTTCCTCTGTGTCCTCTGCTTCCCATGGATCCACGCGGATTTTGTTTGTTGAGCCAGTCAATGGGAGAATCTTTCCATCACCAATTCCCAAAGACTGTCCTTCTTTCCATCGATGCTCACCCACTCATGAAAAGGGAAAACAAAAAATAATCGCAGAATCTGTCTTGGTTCACCTCTTCTTTCTTTGTTACTCCCACCCACCAGTTTTATGGACTATCTTTTAATGACCACTGTGGGCTGATTCATGTGAAGACAAAATTGCAGGGATGCATTAGGCACATCATGTGTGACAAAAGGTGCATGATCAGAGGCTGAAGACAAACGTGCATTGCTGACGCCTTACTGGGACTATTCACAATTACACTGGTTAACATAAATAGTCAAAATTGGGCAACAGCATAACAGGCTCTGCATACTAAAATAAACAAGAGCTCTGTGGTAATGAGTCATGATATCCCACCTTAGCTGGTACACCCTTGTACCATCTTCGTGACAGAGAACTGAGATTATGTGCTGTACCTCTGGACACATAAAGCAAAGCCAAAAGGGCTACTCAGTCCTTAGATAAGTCAGTAATAAAGAGGGAAACTAGCTGGCAGGTTTTAATCATTGATTGAGAAAAGCCACAACCTGATAAAAATCACTATTTGCATATAAATCCAATCTATGAGCTCTTAATTGATAACAGTTTGCTAGGGCAGTGCTCATGTTGAGATGTTTTACACCAGATCAGGTATCACCCTGTGGTATCACTCTGTGCCTTTTCTTCAGTGACGTGCCAGGTGTTCAGCAAAGCCAGGAAAGCCTCTGCTAAGTGCTCTGGGCAGTTCAGTGGGACCACAACCATGTGACCATGCCCAGAGTCTGGCAGTGCCCGATGACACCTGAGTTACTGTCCTTTGCTTACTCTGATTGTGACTTCTTCAAATAAATAATTCAGTAAGTTATTTTGTGAAAGTAGACCAAAAAGACAGCTACAATCCATTTACATTCAACTAGGGGAGAGCAACACACCTTTCTCCATGAGCTCCTCTGCTTTGTTACAATCCCCTCCTTCCCAGCAGTCATCTCCAGAGCTCTCTCAGTCCAGCACCACCTGAACCCAAATGGGTTCTTGGGAAATGGTTTCCCTTCCTCAGATGAAGACCTCAGGTTGCTTCTAACAAACCTTATCCCTTCCACTAATTATTCCCCTTGCTTTTGCAATCCCATTGCCTGCTCCTTTTTAGTCATCTCTTCCCTAATACCTCTTTAGTGACTAGAAGAGAACAGAAGCAGAGGAGATGATTCATACAAACTAAATTGGGGGTTGAACTTTGTTTAGTTCTGCATTTTTTTCTGAAACAGAGCAGGGGAAACTGCCAATAGAACCTCCTCAACCAGCCCATTCCCTCACTGCCACCCCAATGCTACCCCCATTTTTCTGCAAGCCACAAGAGCCACTGTTAAGAAGGTGGTGATTTTTCTGTCATTCTGAGCCCAAAGAAAGTCTCTGGCTTGGCTGCATGCAAGGTGGCAAATTTAATTCTCTTCTCTTAACTGCTTCTTCACTAAATCTATGCTGCCTGCTAATCTCCTGCATCCCTGTAGAAAAGTCACGACTGACGACTCAAGTTGTCAAAACATCACTTGTCTTTTCCACCAGCGCTGGTGGAAGCATGGCTGTGCTCAGCCAGAGCAGAGTTGAGCGAGCTTTGAGAAAGTCCCTGTTTCCAATTTAGCACAGCTCCCAGGAGGTATTACATTTCCTGGTGCAGAGCAGAAAACGCTTTGAGATCCTCAAGCACAAAGCCTTGTTGTTTTATTCATTTGTACTGCTGAGCAAATTCTCTTTTCAAGGCTTCCAGTGGGAAAATTTCCTCCAGTTTCTCCATAGCAGAGTCCAGATTAAAGCTACCTTTACCCTTTTAAGGTCTAGAAAGCATGGTTTCTTCAAAGACAGCCTTTATTTCTTGTACTCCTGGAAGACCTTTTTAATTGCAAGAAATACTCTCTTCCTAATTACAAAAGCATTTGAGCTCATCCTCTATTCTGTTGTGTTGGCAAAGCCTCTGGAAGAGTTCTCCAACCTGAAACTTCCAAGGAATCTGTTAGGAAACCCATCACAGCTTCCAGATAACACGCTGCCAGCTTTATTAAAAGAGCAATGCTCGAGCAGGCTCACACTCGCATTGCAGTCATTCTTGGCACTCCCGCAGCCTCCTCCATCCAAGAATTCTGCACCGCTCATTCCACTGGCTGCCTCTTCCTACCATACCCACAACGAATGTACCCAGCATCTCCCAGGATCACCTGGAGCACGTGATTTTTACAGCACCTCACAAATTGCATTTTTACAAAGACTCTCTGATGTCCTGCCCACTCCTCCCCAGGGAGCTGAGCAGAGCAGCAGCAGTCGGAGAGGGCTTTGCAGCACCAGCTGCGTGCAGGGTGGCTGTCTCATGATCCCGGGACAACCTCGCTGATGTCCCACATGTTTAACACAACTGTCCCCAAGCACTGGGCTACAGTTAACCAACCAGATCCCAGGGTTATTCTTGAATTTTCCCCAGATTACCAGGGCAAGTTTGCTGCTGCTTCAAAACAATGTTTCTCTGATTACAACTAAGGCTGACAATTATAGTGATTTAAACCCTAACTAATTGTGAAGTACTTTGATCATGCTTAGCACAACTTGTGGTTTGTAGGCTGCAAATAGTTGAAAGGAACTCTTGGGTTCACAATTTCCTTGAATATAAATTTTATTTTTATATATAAAGTATTATTTAAATATTAAAATTAAGCTTATGTTTGTTTTTCCCCTCATTCCATTTATTCTTTGAATATTATTGCTGGTATAATTTTCTCTCCCCGAGCTTATTATTTACCACACAATTTGTTTTAGCTTAAACTTACTTTCCTTGTTCATTTGTTTTATTAAGAACAATTTTATAAAGGTGTTGCGGTTTTGTTTTGGGGTTTTTGTTTTGCTGGTTTGGGGTTTTTTTAGCCATGAAAGTTTTTGTTTTGGGGTTTGGTTTTTTTTCTTTTTGTGTTGTTGCTCAGAGAACATGGGTTGGCAGCACAAATGGCTTTCTCTGGGGCAGAGGGAAGGTGTCCAGCAGCACTCAACTGACTCCAGACAGGGTTACTGAGAGGATCTCTGCAGGCTTTGCAAAAGTCCCAGCAGCAATTTGCACTGCACCAGTTCAGCCCATGCAGTTTTTGTTAACGTAGTATATGGGCAGTAAATCCTTCTATTTCTCTCTCCTTTCTTTGCGTTTTTAGGAGTTTAGGACACTTGCTTTGGCAACAGCAACAAGCTGCATCTGTTGGTTGCAGCCAAAGCTCCTCTAAATGCTTCTTGCCAGGCACTGCACATGGATCTGCTGTGCCTGCAGCATTCCTCGAGTACAACTAAAAAGTGGTGCAGATGCTGATCCTCTTTAGAGGAATTTTATGTTTCCCTCCATTACATTCTGCTGCTTTAGCCCATTCCCAGCACAAGCCTCCATCCAGGGCAGCCCTGGACCTTTCCCATCTCCAGCCAGTGCGTCCTTGCTTTCAACGGGGTTGCAGGTATGAGTGGCTGGTTCAAAGGGAGGTGCACATGTTGGCCCCATCCCCGAACTGGCGCCTCTCTGCCTGGGAAACCTGAGAGTTTCTGTCCTTGCTTATGAACCGTGACATCTGCACATTCCTCGGGCGCTGACCCCCGGGGGCCAGAGGTCACCCCAAGGTCAAGCAGTTTCCTCTTTCACCACCAATAGAGACCTTGACTAGAGGTAAATTATGTTGCAGTTTAAGGAAATAATTTGAAACACTCTTGTAATTATAATAAATTTTGCTGTTTACATTTTAATCTTCAACCCTTTCACCCTCTAGTTCCCTTGTTTAAGAAAAAAAAGTGGGGAATTACATATTTAACAGAAAAACTCCTGCCATGGTGGACAGTTGAATACATAGCTGAAGTTCCAATAGCACAACAGCTCCAAGGTCTTTGTCTGCCTTCAGCATGAGCATGCACTTTTTTAAGTGCAAAATCTACTTAATCTTCAGATAAGTACGTTCATGCAGCAAGAACGGAAACATAATATTGTGTCAGGAATGTCACGTGATTCCCAATTCTCCATGTTGAGTAACTGTAAAGTTACTTGAAGAAAAATCTCAAGCACCTTACTCAGGCAAAATTCCAGTTGACGCAAATGAAATTTTACAGTAAAACAGATTTTGACTCATGGCTATGGCAAGAGCAGCTGTTTTACTGAGCATACGTTATCATTTGATCATTTTCTCTTGCAGCTCACAAGTGCTGATGGGCTTGGAAAACCTTTCTTTCAAAGGAAAATGATCAAATAACCTCAATAAAGTCCTGTTACTTTTCAACTGGGTACCATTATTCCATCTGATATTTTAAAACAAGACCCTGGACATGTACAACAATTCCTCATTTATCCAATACACACCGTTATCCAAAAACTAAGTTTAGAGCAAAGCAAAGAAGAAGCAGAGCAATTACATCAGCAAGGTCTACAGTGATGTTCAGTGTTGAGAGAATGAACACTTGAGGAAAGCAGAGAAAACAACAAAGCCACTTGGCACAAATGAAGACACAGGGCTTTCCTTGCAAGGATATCTGAACTTTGTGCCAATCACTACCCTGAAAGAGAATGTACTCAAGTTCCATCTGCAGGCGTGGGGGGGTTTGCAATCCTACCTCACTCCAAGGGCCCTGTCCGTGTGCTCCTGTAGCATAAGCACAACACGGCCAAGGAAGCAAACAGAGCAAGCGCAGTTGAGATCCGCACTCCAAAATCCGTGTTCTGTCCCAGATGAGATGCGTGTCTTAGGGCAGGCAACTTCACTCCTTTGCTACAGAAACAACAGTAGCAAAGGAGATACAACAATCACCTTCCTAAAATGCCTTGAGATTTACAATTGCAAGCTGCTATTCTGAACAACATGTGTCTGGGTCTATTGTGGCAGAGTCCACGTGTTTTGAGAACCTTGGATAACAACAGTTCATGAAGTGGTAAACATTGTGTTTAACAAAGAAAAAAAACAAAACACAGAGAACACAGGCTAAAGGCACTCACTCACCAGCAAGCAAAGAGGAATCTGCAGCAAGGAACAGTCAGAATAAAGTGATGTGGCCTGGACCTGCCAAGCTTAAAACCTGACCCCCAGTGCGCTGGGGCTTTCTGGGAAGGAGTTCCCATAGTGGGAGGCTCCGTGCAGCTGGGTAAGTGCTAAGGGGCTTTGCACTTGCATGAATGGCTCGCTAACACCAGGTGATCCTAAAGCATAGGCAAGGTAAGGCACAACACAGCTTACTGGAAAGAGAAAAGGGAATATAAGGAATTCCTGACCAATCAATTTTTTGATCTTCATGTACTTTCTCCTGGGCTTGCTTGTGTGAATGAATGGTCTCTGCCACAGGAAGCTGCTGCCTATCAGTGCAGCTCTCTGCAGGAGCAGGGCCAAGGGCCCCCTTCAGTTCGTCCCCTCCCCGAGCACAGCCCTGCTTGGGGCAGCAGTGCAGCCCTGGCTGCCCCATTGCTGCTCCCTCCCCACACCAAATTCTGTGAGCTGTGCAAGTGATGGACACACAGAGAGTTGTTTCTCTGTCCTCAGATGAAACAACTGAAGGGGTAACTGCGGCAGAGAGCAAGAGTGGACCTCTTCCTCTGCGGGAGGATGAGAGGAAGGTGCCTCTGCTTGAGAGCACAGGGAACAGCAAGACACTGCTCTGAAATTTGGCATGATTCTGCAGCCAGTGAGTGCCATCTTTGCATTGGAAAGACATGGTCTAAGTCTCTCTATCCTTTCTTTTTCATCCTGGGCTGCCCTTCTCTGGCCACCTGGAGTAGGGTACCGATATCTCGGTCTTCTGTCTTGCCAGAAAAAAAGGATCACTTTGTAGCAAGAACTGAGGGTGGTGTCCTGTGGCATTGAATAGACACTCTTCTTTGAGACACACAGGCAGCCTCCTCAACGAAAACTGTTTTGTCCAAAAGTGCAGTTCCAATCCTCACACTGATCCACATCAATGATTTCTACAGGAGATACTGTTGGCTGGGTAGGAGCTGGAAGCTCTCCAGACCTCTGTTCTGGACCTTAGTGGAAAGTCTGTTTCTTTAGCACTCTGGTGTACTTTTTGTGCTGCACTGACACAGCCTGACAGTGTAATTCTACCTGCATTCAAAATCAGCAGCTAAAGTCTCACTGCTTTCAGATGGAAACCATCCCAACCTCTTAATCTTAATGAAGTGTCCAAATTAGAAATTAATCAGCCTTCCATGTTCAAAGAGTTGGAAACAGTGATACTCTGTGTCTTCTTAAAACATGACAAATGAACCGTTTCTAAACACAGTGTATAAAACAAACCTGTACAGAAAAGCATTGAGCTGGTACACAGGCAGTAAAATAGAAACTCCTCTACATTGGACAGTACTGCTAAATCTGGTCAGTTCCCAGATCTGACCTCACAGTCGGTGCAGAGTATGGGAAATGAAACTTGGCTTCTGCAGTCCTCACTTTCCGTTCATAATGCCCATCTGTCGCTGAGAGATTTCTGAAAAGCAAACTCCATCTCCCAGTGCAGAGGATGTCCCAGTAATAGCTGGAATATGACTACAGGGACTCAGAGAGTTTTCCCCACCCTCAGTTTCTATGAGTACATTAAAATAAAACAGTCTCTTGATTTGGGACGAACCTAAGTAGATCACTCTTTTGGTGTACTGTGGTCATGTCTAAGTTCCTCTGATCACAGGTTGTCACAGAAATCATGCAGGAGTTTCCAAGGATGCTCCCAAGGAGTAGCAAAGATCTGTCATTCCTATCAGTAGTACTCAGAAAGCTTGGCAGCAGTGCTGATCCAGGGTCCCTCTGCACAGATTTGCATCAGTGGAAACAGTAGCAGACTCTTCACCAAAATGAAATGTTTTAGTGTTTAACTCCTATGAGATTTTGGGAAACAGTGTAAAGGAAGGAAAGGCAAGTGAAAACCTGTCAGTAGGCTGGACCACGTTTTTGTCCAGCCTTGGGCTGAACTCAGAATCCCACAGTTACTTTCCCCACAGGAGATGATGTCTCAGTCAAATTCTAGAGGCATGTTTCTCTGGGAATTCAGCCACGGGACTCCTGTCCTGCATTAGCTGTAAACATGAGACAAAAGGATGTAACTGAAATCCAAGAAGCCTGGACTGTGGACACACCAGATTATGAAAGCATCAGGGTACTGTGATCATTGGCAATCTCAGTGTTAAGAGCTAAGAACATATATTTAAGCAGATCCGTGTTCCGAAGATCCTCTTATTTACTTTTATGTTGACCAAGACACAGTTTATAAGATTCATGATCAAAACTTCAGCTCCCTTTCCCATTTTCTCTCCAGAGTGGAGAACTGTATGCCCCTCACACAGCTAACCAGAGGCCATGGATATGATGAGGCGAGACCAAGATGTTTGCTTTTTCCAGGAATATACAGGTACAGGACAGATCAGGGTAAGATGTGTCTGTGGTTTTATCCTCAAAGAAGGAAGCAAATGTCCCAGCAACAGACTCACAGGAACCCAGTATTACTCAGAGCATTTTCTCTTCTTGCATCTAAAATATATGATCATGCATTGCCATGTCACAATAGGGATGTTCCCCCACGGGAAGATGGAGGGAAGGGCAGAAGGACAGATGTGGAAACATTCCCCTCAGAACCTTTCTACCCAGCTGAGCCAAGTCTAACATGCCAGTGATGGCTGTACAGCGCAGGAAAAGACAAAAGGAGCTTCTCTCCAAGAAGTACCCAAGTTCTTTCCCTTTCTTAGCAGAACAATTTTGGAAACCTGTTCCTTCCCTATCCGCAGACATCTGAAGTTTTATTTTCCATGTCATTGTGCGGAAGTTTTTAGGTTGGTCTGGATAATGCTTCCATCCCTCCTTTCTGATAATTTTTTTTCTTCTCTTACCTCCCTTAGTTTTAGTTCCTTTCTTACAATTGATTACTGTATCTCCATCTTTCATTTTAGTTTAGTGGTTAGAAGTCTAACAGAATGGGTTTTGCATCACAGAGTCAAAGACTCTATTTCATTCATTCTGGCTACTTTCTTGAAATAGCAAAGTTAGCTTTTAAAGTATTTTGGTGGATATTCAAGCAAATTCAAAACTCAGCAGGAGCTTAGGTATTCCTGTGGACCACAGCAGAGCATGGTGAGGAAGGGAATGGACAGAGCAGCTGATTCATCTTTCTAATGTCCAGATTTCTGTCAGTGTCTGGTACTCAGATGGGAAGTTAATACACTGCCTGCTCTCAGTTGTGCTGTCACGGTCACCTGCAAAGCAAAAACTGGTTGTGTTGGGATCAGCTCCTTGCCTGAGCTTTAAAGAATCACAGGAATGGGAATGGTCAGTCCCAGCCAACACTGAAAGGAAAACCAGAGCACAGAGAGAATGCCCTGGCACAGAGGAGCCGAGCTGATGTACTTCATGTTCTCTTCTGCCTGACTCCAAAGGGACACTCAGCTGTTCAGTCAAGGCTACCTACAACAATAAAAGGGCTCTAACCCCTGTGCTTCTTGTACAGGATAAACTTTGCCCACTCTCCCCTTTATTGAAACAACTATTCCTCTCCTGAATGAGTGCAAGCTGCTTGGGCTCTGACATTTCCTTCACTTACCCTTCCTGCAGGACACACAATTCAGGAACCCACTTCTGCTTCTGTTCGGGCAGTGCAGATCGTTCATTTATCTGTTGTCTGACTTAACCCTTTTCAGCTCCTGTATGCCCATTAAATGCAGAACTTTTGTTCTGTTGTATATGACAGTGTTGTTGGGAACTTGTCCTGATGCACTTGACATCTAAAGGAGGGAACTGCAAATTTTCATAGGAACTGAAAAAACCATGGTAGAGAAAAGAAGAATTTCACATCTCATATACAAGGGTTGCCTTACAATAAGTATGTAAAGCACCTGGCACCAGAAGCCCCCACCCCATCCGCTGCTGGGAGGCATGGTGGCAATGAGGGAACAGTGGAAATCTCACCAGGACAGATATTTATGTGAGTGACCTGTTCAGCCAGAGAAATCATTTTGAACAACAAGACAGCTTTTTTCAGTCTGAAGAAATCGGTACATTCACCCCAGCCACTATTTATTTTATAAGTGTCCTGCATATAATGAAAGGAACAATCTTTCTTACCATCTGCCTTGCTGAAAGGCACATTTTGTGTGTCGAACAGTTTCAGAGAGCTAATGGCAAAGTGCACATTACTAGCACAGCAGTGAAAGCATTTGTAAACATCATCATCATCATCAAAGAGGCCTAGAGCTGCAAAGGCTGTTTTTTGCCTTGTGAGTTTATGTCTGTAAATGACTAATTGGTAAAGTTTTATCTGCAGAAGGTGGTTGGTGGTGGAAGATATTTACAAGAAAGAAAAGCAGGAAATAATTCATCTTGAGAAGCTGAATCTAATCTGGGATGTTCATGAATTAAAATGGGCTCTAAAAATTGGTCTATTTTCTTTTTTAAAAATATGTAAAAATAAAATTTTACTTTTCATGAAATGAGAAATGAGAATGGACGGCCAGAGGATGTTAAAAACTGGGAAAACAGGTGAGAATGAGACCATATGTCTCTGGCATTTAGATCATGCAGGAGACACCACACAGGAGTGTTTTGGAATGGAGGAGCTGAGCACTTGCACCCACTTGCTGCACTTGCCATTAATTTATTAAAACCAAAGAAGATACCACATTTTGAGGGAAACAACAGCTGCACTGTGGAAAATAACCTTTTAGATTTTGTTTCATTATTTAGTACAACCTCCAAATATTCTTCTTCTTTGAAACAAAACCAAAAAGGAAGAAAAAGGTATTGTGGGCTGGAGAGCACTGTTTTCCTTTAGTTGTTAAAGTGATTTGAGATGAGCTTGGTGTTTAGTCTCCACTGCAGGATGTAATGCTCTACCTGTCTGAAATAGCTCTTATCAGGAAAATAATGCTCACTACCTCTACTGAAAAATTAAGAGGTGACTCTTTAAACCAGTTATATGATCTTTAAAAAGTACCCAAAATAAAGGAACAACAAGGATGCTGGAATCCCCGTTAGTTAAATGGCCTCCTAGACTTTCACTGGGTTATGGATGTGTTTAACTAATAGAAAACATTGCCCAGTCTGATTCCTGTCCTAGAAGCAAAATAGGGATAATTTAGTATCAGGAGTCATTAATGTCATTTACTTACCCATTTTGTTATAGCTGTTACTGAATTTAAAATGCTACTCACAAATTAAATATTTTACAACCATTTTGCTCCTAATTAGTTGCAGATCATAGATTTCCTTTAAACATAATGGCTGTTTAGGTGGTGGGCTTTGCAATGCACATTGTTTTTTTACAATCACTTCTGACATTTTGAGAATTTGTTTAATTTTGATTAATTTCAGTTAAATGAGATGGGAGTGTACAATCTCTTTGGAATGGTCTGTTGTTTCAAAGTGTGGTTTAAGTGCACAACATCCTTTAGCTATTAATTTGCACACTTTGCCATATACATGTTGGACTTTAAGAGTCTGAATTAATGTAGCTTAAAGAGATGTTATCTTGATTGTTATTTGGATCAGGATAGTTTAACATACCCTTAATAAAAACAAATATCCTGTCACATAATGACCCTAAATTTTTAGGGATTTCTTTTGATGATATCTTTTAATGAAAACTTTAATTTGAATGAGAAATAGTGGAGCAGAGAGTGCACATCCTCTATATGAGCAGCAGAGAAAAGCCAGTTACTTTTTTCCAGCAGCTAATGAATAGCAATGTTAGGATGCCAGTGACTTCTGAAGGTTGTGCTGAAGCCAAGGTAGGTCTGCCAAGAGACAGGTAAAAGTAGTAAACAAACCTGATACTCTATTTGAGTCTTCCCCTGGTAGAACAAAGTTTATGTGCATACTTGGAACAAACCTTAATAGTTTGTTTAAACTGTTAACAAGGTGTTCTTACTGTGTGGTGGTTTTTTTGTTTTGTTTTTGTCTTCTTTTATTTTGTTTTGTTTTAAATCACAGCTGTTCTACACCTTTATTCTCTTAAAAGTTTACATGGCAAGGAGAAAAACTGTCTGAGCTGGAACATAATGATGACTGAAGTTTCCACTGTTAGGTCTTAACAGAGAAAATTTTCTCTTAAATTCTGGACCTTTAAAAGGATTTTGGTGGTGTTCACAGCAAAAAAGTAGTTTCCTTCTAAGCTTAGATCAAAAAAATGTGCTACCTCTGGTGTCTGCCACAAAGGCACATCTTCATTGGTGATTTTAAATCAAGTATTTGGAAGAATTGCTGAACTGATTGTGCCCTGGGAATCTCTAGTTCCCTGTTAATATTGTCCACACAAAAATCAAAGCTTCCTTGAAGATAGTGCTAATTCCTCCCACTTTTAATCTGCCTCGTGGAATTGCCCAGTCATGAAATCCTTCCATCCTCCTCTGACCATTCGAGTAGCTGCTGTCCTTTCCTCCCCTTCCTGAAGCAGCTCTGCCATGTGACAACCTTTGCCCACCTCAAATCATGTGTGATGTGCTACAGCAACCACGCACAGGCTGCATTTGCCCCTTCCTTCCCAAATTCAAACATTTGCTCCCTGATCATCCAAATATTGATTTAAACAGTCTTTGATGTCATTTGGGGGAAAGCATTTGAATGTTTTAAATGTGGACTCAGCCCACTACAAGGAATACTCAGAGTATTGAGACAAACAGGGACCCTTTGCACTCTGTTAGCTAATGTCATATTCCCTGCAGCATTTGTTAAAATCATTTAGTCACAAAGATAACAGTGTGGATAAGGAATATTTTAAAATGTTTTGAAAAGACACTGTTATCTGTTTGATCTTAACAGATGACTTCTACAATCTGAATTCCATCTCCACGATAGAAAAAGCCCCTATTCTGTAAGAGAGTGTTTATAGAGAACTGTACATATCTGAATTTGTCCTGGGTTTGGTCACAGGCTCTTGACCAGTTTGAGCTCTGATTGAAAAATTAGTTCTTCTTCTGGATTGTTATTTTCCAGGTACAGATTTCAATTAGCATGAAGAAGCTCTCATTCTCACATAAATGTTCCCAGCTCCAGATTGGTATATTTAACCAGGACTTCCCAGCTCCTAGGTGTATAAACACCAAAATTTCATTGCTATTTTTTCCCCATTGACATGAAAGGCAAACATAAACATGCTCAAGAGCTAGCAGTGTTGACTGAAATATTTCTAAAGGGTCTTCTACACCTTAAGCACCCTCCACTTTCCTGTGGTTAAATGCACAATATGCGTGAGACATGAAGAAAAGAAATTCTGTAATTGCAAAGATGATTTCTCAGGGCTTGTTAATTCATTTATTTCCATTTTTTCTCTTGTGCCAATAAAGTCTTGCTTAACTAATTCAGCATTTTTTATTACAAGTGATGAGGAATACTAAATTATAACGAAAGGTAGGTGCTCTCCTTGGTTAACCAGAGGTGCCTGGAAACTGGGTGTGAACTTATAAATGATATTTAAAATATAATTGAACCATTAATCCTTGATATACTTGAATAATTGGCACACAACTTGAGAAAAAATAATTTAGCAAAATGCCAATAACTATTGTTTTGGATTTGTGAGAAGAGCAAACCACACAAGTTGTAAGGGAAGGAGAAATTAATCTTGAAACAAAGTTTTTAATAAACATTGTTTAAAATTAAGCTTCGCTGGTGCTAGTGAGGAATACAAAGATTAAATTTAACTTTGGAAGCATTCACTAAGTCTGCAAGTTTAAAACAAAGTTATATTGGTTAACACTAAAAGCAATGGAAATTAATTTTCAATTTAGTTCTAGGCTGCAATTCAGTCGCAAGCCAAGCAAAGCTGTGAATGTTTCTATCTGCAGTTTGCTACTTCGTTTTGAAAGGACAGTTTATGAGATAGTCAAACTAAGATCACAGCCACATGTTCACCCCTCTAAAACACCTTAATTTAAGCTGAAGCTTCATGAGCCCTTTAAACTAAACTGTTTGATAAGCAAACCATAATTTCATCATTCCATTTACATAGATCAGCTCCTTTTAAATATACCAAGTGCATCTGCACAACTGTTTACTGGTGGGGTTTTAGAGTTAGAAAAGGGGAGGCTGATTTCAAAATTTAGCAGAGAAACAAAAAGCTCTGCTAACTCTGCCCAGAGACTGCTCTGCCACCTCAACAAACACAGAAGTATCTTCATGTTTAGCACCTATTTTACAGATACCAAAAGAAAGAGAAAACCTTTATAATTATTTCTTTCCATATTAAATTCTTAACTCAGAAGTGAGATGTGACCCTTAGATGAATCTCCCACAATACCTCACTGATTCCTCCCATTTGGTCAGGACTAAGAGAATCATATTAATTGGCAATTCTGCTTGGGGGTGGGAAAGAGGTGGGTTTTTCTTCAGTTACTTCTCTTGAATGTCAAACAGATTAGTGCCCTAAAATGCCTGGGAGATAAATATGCTGCAGTTTTCAAACAAATGAAATTCCAAAATAGTTTGTTAAGGTGAATTCAGTGAATGAAGGAAATAACCATCCTTTTTTTTCATGCTCTCTGAACTGCAAGTCGTTTGCTTTATGTTATTTTAGGTTGGTGTTGAAGGGGTTTTTAACTATTTGGGGGGAAAAAAGCAACAACTAAGAAATAGATTTGGAAAGAAGGAAAGAACTGAATCCTATGTTCTGCTTCTGATTAAGTTTTGTGAATTGTCTTAATTTAAAAAATAAATAAAATAAAATAATCTGAATGTTCTTATTGACACTAAAACAAAGAGTACTCCCCTGAAAGACAGAGAGTGTAGGTTTTGTAGCTGTAGTGCTCTCCTAAAACAATGCCTCAAATCCGTCGCAGCCCGGCTCCCTCCTCTCCCTGCCTGTCTGAAAGCACATTTTAATTGTTTGATAAAGCAAAATGACCTTTTTAATTTTGTTCCAAAAAGAGGTTAAAATACAAACCCACAGAATTTTGGAGATGACCATGTCCTAGGGATTTTAGAAAGGCATTTTATTTTGTCAATATTTTGGTTTTGAGTGTACGTACAAAAGCTTGTAGAATGTTGAAAGGATGAAATTCCTGAAATTATCTAATAATGAAGAAGGTTCATTCTATTAAAAATCTTGTTTGTTACTAAAAAACATAGGATTTCCTATAAAGAAATCGTCCTGGAAAACTTCCTATTGCAAATTCTGGACAAGGTAGAAATAAGTGTTGCACATTAGTATGAATTAATATAAAATGTTTGGGCAGTTTGCTGTAATAAAATAATTAAATAAAATTAGCAAGCATTTGAACTAGGATTTAAATAAGAACTTTGAACTAGGATTTTTACACAAAACTATATATTAAAACCTGCTCTTTAAATCTGATAGTATTAGATACAAAAATAATTTTAAATACTCTTCATGGGTTTTTTTCCATGTACTGCTCCACTTAAATTATCTCATTCAAAATAGTGCACTTTTGAACCACTAAACTCATTCTTAAGTTAGTGTTACACTGATAAACTAATTTCAAACAAATGTTATTCAGTGCCAACACACAATTTCAACAAGAAGAAGAATTACAACAACAAATACCAAATAAACTATTTGACTGCTAGAGCCTCTGTGAAATCTGAGAAAGGTGGATTTCTCAAACAATTATTATAGGAACTTCGGGTTGTTTGTTCGTTTGGAGCTTTTTTCTGTTTGATGCAGACCTTTTACTGATGAAACACTTTCGAGTTGGGTTTTGGTTTTAAATTTTAGATTAAAATGAAGCTTCAAGGCACAGCTATGAATTTTCTTTTAAATGATGACTCAAAATTACTTGCTTTCTAAGGAGAGAACATAACTATTTGCTTTTATACCCATGCCAAACCTCTGCAGTATTTCTTTGAGCTAACCTTTATCCCCTTTCTGGACTTGTATTGGTCTCTGCTAGAAAGCAAGTCAGCTGTAATTACTTACAGGTGAGTTATTCCATCCTAATGAAATAGCTCTATGAAAACGATGTTATTGAATTGAAATGTAGATGGCAGAAACACATTGATTTATTTTGCATGGATTTTTTAATGCTTAACAATCGCTCCCTCTCCCCTCAACGCTAAAGAAATTAAGATTCAGCAGAGAGAGAAGTGAACATGAAGTTCACTTGTAACTTAGACTGGTATCATTTTTGCACAGTTTGGGGACAGAATGAAAAATAAACTCAGCTTAATAGTTTCCTAAAAAAAAGCCTCAATTTTTGTTTCAAAAAGCCCAGTGCTGGTCACAGCAAGGCACAACACCCTTGCACTCTTACCTTCATCCTGACATTAACTGAAAGATGAATTTGTTTACTCTCTTGTGCTTTTTAAAAAAGTGTGGATAACTCCACCCATAACCCTACAACTTCCCACTCACACAGTCCTTTTTAACCTTTTAAGCACTGCTTCTGACCCTCCATCCTCCCTGCCACTGGAGCAGGCATTTTCAAGCCACATCCATTTTTATTGACCAGAACCACACTGAAACCTCCAGCTCCTAACTGCAGCCCCCTCTGAAAGTGTCCCCAACAGCTGTAAAAATAGGGGCTCTTTCCACACCAGCCTGACACTGCCCTGCCGTGGGTTGGCAAAAGGAACTAACTGCCCCCTGCATTTGTCTGCAGGGAGGGGTGGCTCCTCCGGGGCTCTTTTTCCCCTCTCTCTCCCCCTATATAGGTGTATGTATACACATATATATATATATAATTATTTTTTGCGCGACGGAGGGACAGGATTTTGTTTTGTTTTTACAGCAGCCATCCAGAGCCCTGGGTATTGATTTTCGGGCACATGAAAGGGATTTTTTACAGGCCTTCCCTGTGGAAGGGAGCAGTAGTAAAAGGTGATACCACCCACTCCGAAGGAATGCTGTGCATGCAATTAGGAGCAAGCTCCCAGCCAGGGGGTTAGAATTCAAAGCAAGGGAAAAGCTCCCCACCTCCCACAAACAACAAATCCATTAAAACTACCAAAGCCATCAATACTAATCAATGCATCCAGGGGCCATTAACTGTTTCGTTACTCGGGGCTTTTCTGCCTCACTCCCTCACACTCCTCCTTCCACGGCTCCGTAGTCCCGGGGGCTTCACCCCTGTGCTGAACCCCCCCACTTTTGGCTTGCTGGCGGATGATTTGACCACTTTTCCCCTCGCCCGGAGCCG
>NW_008238337.1:8445993-8450468 GCF_000691975.1 Corvus brachyrhynchos
CCCGGCCCGGCCCGGCCGGAGAGAGGCAGCGCCCAGGGGGAGCAGCGAAGTGGTTAATCAATACCAGGGCTGCAGGCAGAGGAGGGGCGGGGGGGAAGGGGGATAAAAAATGCAGAAAGGAAGGAAATGGAGGGAGTGAGAATTAGACTCACTATAAAACCTCCTCATTCTGATTTACAAAAGAGGGAGGGGGGAGAGATGGGGGACGAGTAAAGAGGGGGGAGAAGAAAATGTGAGCCGAGGAGCACAATGCCCCTCTTTCCTGTAGCGGGGATGTGTGTCGGGGTTTGGGCTGGAGATGGGTTTAACTACGGGTCCGCAGCCGCGGTGGGATCCGAGAGCGAAAGCATATCAATGTAAAACCGATGGAATTAAACTGATTTTTGCATTAGCTGCGTCCCTATTTTTTTTTTTTCCTCCCATCCAATCCCTCATTCATAACTCGCATTTAGTGACTGGTTTTCTCATTGCCGCTCCCCTCCCTCTCGGACACTGTCAAGTCGAGCACAAGAGCCTGCTTTGTAGAGGTTTGATCAGGAGAGAGCTGAGCTCTTTGGGCTGGCTGCATTTCGGTTACATTCAATCAGTTTTGAAGCTATAGATTGGATATGTTTATGGAAACATGTAAGGTATTTTTGGCCATCTGCTAGCTAGGAAATTGTTAAGATTATTTATTTTTAGTAAAAGGTATGAGATTTCTCTGCCTTTCTTGTTTTCAATTCTGAAGATAGGAAAATATCCTGAAGAAAATATTGTATTTTTATCACATTAAAACGATTGTTTGGTCTAAAGAAAGATGTGGTTGGCGGGGGTGAGTTTGGGTGCATTTTAAACTTTTAGAAATCGTTTCTGACAGCTTTTAAATTACTAAAATGTTTCGGGGGATGTTTTTTTGTTGTGAATAGTGCTTTTGGTCTTGTTTTGTTTTGTTTGTTTGTTCCCTTAAAAATCCTTTAACAAGTTGCATTTGTTGAAAAACTATAAGAATCTGGGGGAAAATAGAGAAACAATTTGAATTTCAGCAATACCTAAACACATATATCTGGAGAGAGATATGCATATATGTAACAATTTTAAACTGTTTTATTCTCATGTGTCTGAATGAAAGTCCATTCAAAGAAAACTGGTTTTTTTTTTTTTTTTGGTAAACTACTTGGGTAAAAATATGGGGATAGTGAAATATCCCATATTTAAGGGGCAAGTTTTAGGATCATTCAAATCAGTGTTTAAATAAAGGGTCCGCTTAATTTTTCATGTTAGTGTGTTAAAACAGAAAAGTCAAGGTAGCTGTGCTAAATGAGAAGATAATTACTATTTTAGTTGAGCTCAGAGGAGACTTTGATTTCCAGCCCCTCTGAAGGAGTGGTACTGATTTTTTGAAGCTGAAGCAAACCAAAAGTCCAATCTGTTTAAGTTTAAACATGAATAGTCAATGCTGCCCTGTGAACATTTTATGAATCTATTTGTTCCTGTCTCCCATGGAGTTTTATCAATTAGTTTTGAATCCAACCTTATAGTTTCATCCACAGAAGCAAATGTTTGCAGCTAGGGAGCTGGGAATAAAACACAAAACACAAACCCCAAATCTATCCTTCATATATGTAGCAATCTTCCACAAGGATGAAGTTTAAAGTTAATTTATAACTGCTTCTGTAAATATCTTCGGAAACTTCTGTGAAATTTTTCTTGCCCTCCTCTCTTCTCTTTGTTTCTGCCTGTCACCCACACCCACAAAGCATATGCATGTTCAAGACCTAATTAAGAAGGGTTTATATGAGTTTGTACATGTGTTTTCACACAGACGGTAACGGTGGAGCGTGTTACTGTGCTGCTCGTGTGGGACTGCATTAACCTTGCAGATGGGGAGAGTATTATGAAAGAAATCGTAATTAATAGCATTAAGAAGCTGATTAAAATAAAAAACGCGTTATTGCAGCAGGGGTCTCATTAAGGAATAGTCATGCCTGTCTGCCACAGATTTAAGAACTTTCAGCCACAAGGCCTTGAACTGAGGCAGCTCCAGTTTAAGCAAACGCAGCGGAGACTCCACCCCCAGTGACATCAGATTGAGTTACACTGCAAAAACACCCCAAGGTCTGGAGAAAAAAAAAAATCAGCTTTTCTCCCTTTCCTCCTTGATGTTTAAAAATTATAAAAACGCCATTCTTCTCCAGCATTGGACAATTGCAAGGAGCCCTTCTTGAAAGCAAACTAACAGCAGCACAAATGTCTTTCCTCAGCCTTCCTTTCCAAAGGGAGGGGAGAGCACAACTGCACATTTGCAGCAAAACACCACCAAAAAACATCCAAAGAATTCCCCAGTGTCCCCCAGCCCTGAAACACAAAAATTAAATCAATCAATCCAGCACTACAACAGAGCAATCCTCCTTTCACAGAGCAGGAAGGAGCCCGTGGAAAGGGCTGTGGGGCACAGTGACAAATCTGGGGCTGGGGACCGAGGGTGGGCGATGGGGACCTTTCATTAACTTTATTTGCGATTCAGAGTTAAACTGACAGACCATTTCAGAGTTTGCTGCAAAGTTACACATTTTTCACGTAAACATCCAAGGCAGTCCTTTCTCTAGGATGTGTCATTTCCTGTGTAGCTATAATAATATATTAAGTAAAGGGATAGCAATGAATTTACATATTTACATACGTATAGACGCTGTGCATAGGAAAGATAGCAGGATATTGTGTAGATACAACAGCAGAAATCGGCGGAAAGCATTTTGTTAAAAAGTTTGGGAAATGACCACACTGAAATAAGAAACAGGCTTCAAATATTCTTGGCATTCAAGAGAAGGCTGGCAAGAAAAGATTTACAGAGAAGTGTGTGGGACAGGAAAGGCTCAGTGTTTAAAGATTCGGGGAGGTGGATGTCATGCTCAGGACACAGGTCACCAAAAAGAGCTACAAAACCAACTCAGTTCTTACCTGCTCCCCACGGGCTTTATTTTACTCTAAATCGTGCAATGCTAAACGTGTGGCAAGGCATAAGGAGACTCTCTGGCGACTGATAGCGAGCTGAAGGAATTAACTACAGGGATACAGGGGCTCACCTTTGCTCCAGGAAGGACATCTTTCTTTTTGCTGTAAGATATCTACTTTTTTTTTTTTTTTCCCCTCTTTTTTCCCCCAAGCAGTAAAGTGTCAAACCCACAAAGGAAGCGATATAATTAGTGCTGGTACCTACTACAAACTCGGATCTCTGAAGAGAGACCAGTGCAGCTTTTCAAATGTCTACCATTTTGAAATCAGAAAAACATTTTCTAACAGACAGAAGAATCCCTCTTGAATCCCCCCTGGCCCTTTTGAATTCACGCCCTGCCTTACATCAAACGCTTTTTTGCTGATTAACTGCACAATCAGGTCCCTGCAGATCAGGGGAAGAATGGAGAAGAGAAAAGCAACCTCTTTTCCAGAGAACAATACCATTATTTCAGCTCCATTGGACAGGAATGTGTGATTTCACAGCCCACTGCCCTTCTCTCCCATCTCCAAAAACACTGCCGGAGATCCACTGCTCCAAGTCCCCACCCATTAGTACCCAGATCCAGCATTTACAACTTGGGTTCAATGTTTGTGCGTGGGGGGCTACACACATATATGCATACATATATGGAGAAAATATCCAAATCAGAACCAACTCCCAAGCCCAAGAATAGATACAAAGGAAGTTTAGTTTATTTTTAAAAATAGCTAATATCCTTCTTCTTGTATAATGCAAAATTTTAGTTCACACAGACAGAAGTTATATTTTTGGACTGGATTTGGTATGAAGGTAGTGAAAAAATGAAAGGAAAGGCTATTTTAAAATTAAAATAATACAGGAATTTAGAAAGAAATATACTTAGTTTTTTCTTTTTTAATACAGGTAATTTACTAAAATGGCAATAAATACAGTTTATTACATTATTTATACAGTTTAAGAAAAAAAAAGCCTTCATGCACACAAAAGTGTATGAAAGTTTAGTGCTTTCTCACTGCTTAGTTTGTTTGCTGATAAGTTTGTCTCACTGATGTATGGCAACATTTCCATTTTACAAACATCTGTTGAAATCAGTTGTTGAAGAGGTGAGGAACTATGTATTTGGAAGGGGAAGCAACCTCACAGTCATGAGTTTGTTAGTTAACAATATGGCAGAAACCTTTCCAAAAAAGAGACTCACCAAGACCTTTCCCTGTGAGAGAGACTCTCACAGTCAATGACTCTCTCAGTCTTTTTTGATTAATGTTGCAACGATTCCTATGTTTTACAATTTGCAGGGCAAGAGAAATGCTACAGATCTTCCCTCCCTAGCCCTTAAACTTTGATATCCCCTGATTTCAGCTCAACCGCGCGTACAAAAGGAAAAGCTCTTGTCATGAAAGTGCACTGAAGTGACCTGGTGTGTTTCAGTCGGTCACAATTAAATCCCCTGCCTGGCTCAGCCCGCGGCTGCGGGAGGAGCGGGAGGGGAGCGTGGCCGTCC
>NW_008238337.1:8451812-8457916 GCF_000691975.1 Corvus brachyrhynchos
TGTGCCCGCCGGGAGCGGAGCGGGGACGGCACGGAGCGCATCGCCCGTGCGCCGAGCAGCGCCGGGAGAGAGACGAGTGCCGGCGGGCTGGGCTGGAAATCTCTAGATAGTGGCGAGCTTTTTTTCCCCCCCTTCCTTCTCTCAAACATTTCACCTATGCAAACACTCCTGAGAAACTGACTGGGATCCCACGAATGAAATTCTTGTCGCCGGAGCCGAGCTCTGCCTCCCCACCCCCAGCCCGCGCCGAGGGCTGTTTCACGGGAGGATTCGCGGTTGCTGCCCGCTCTCATTGTGCCACAGCGCTCCTCCTGCAAAATACTATTCCCATTTTTAAACGTAGCAAAACTGCTGTCTCTCTAGATACCACGTAGAATTGCTTTGCTAAAAGATCCCGGTTTAGAAGCTCGCGCTTTTTTTTTTTTTTTTTTTTTTTTTTTTTTGCTAAAACCCCCAAAGAGCGAGGCAATAAGTCACATGCTATCTCCAGCCAGTATTTATATTGGCTTAATATTTAAATCTCGTAAAAGTAATGCTTTGCTTAAATAGTCCAGAGTTTTTGCAATAAACCAGGGTGCACAGCCCAAAGTGTTTCTTTGGCATTCTTGCACTTTGCCCCAATTCCACTCCGTTTCCCTCCAGTGTGTGGTCTTTGAGTTGTGTAAGGAAAGCTCGTACCCTCGAACACAGACCTGGGGCTCTGGAATTAAGAAAACTTCCTAAGGTTTAACGCAGATTCTTTTAGTTTTCTTTTTCTTTCCTTCTTTCTCTCTCTTTCTTTTTTCCTTTTTTTTTTTAAACATCTCCAAACCAGCCTAGATTTCTGGATTAGGGGTAAATTATTGTTAAGAAAAAAAGAATAAAAAAGAAGGAGGAAAAATTAAAATGAAGTGAGAAAACAAAAATGATACAATTTAAGATTCTAATTGGGTTGGGATGTTTCCAAATCAATTGGCTTTTTGTTAATACCACTATGATAAAGTGACAACTAGAATTCACGTAGTGCATTTTCTCACTCAGCCCAAACCCCCCCCAGAACCGAATCACTTTAATTCATTTTAGCACTTGGTACGATTCTTACTTGTCTATACAATTCATGGAAAGTTGTTTTCAAGTTTGGATTTCTTTGCATAGAATTTCTTTGCATTGTTTGAAATAAAAGAATTTTATAATTTCTCAAGTGATTCTTATTTAACAAATAGTTACATTTTCCAGCTTTAAGTTTGAAATTCTCTAGAGAAACAAATGGTAAACAGTTTGAGCCTAAAGACTAACAAGTTGACTTTTAAATGTTACTTATTGCTAGAATTATTTCAAATGTCTGATTTGTAATGATTAACTGATGTTTTCTCCTTACTACCCATATATTCTTTTTGAAAAGGGAAAAATTACAATAGTAATGTTTTCATGAAGCAAGCAGGTGATTTTTAAAGACCTCTCACTGGTGGATGGCAGTTGTTTTGAAAGCTTGTTTAGATGCCTCTAAAATAGCAAGACTTCCTTAGCAATTGGAAGTGAATAATTTAAGGTACTAGAAGCATGTATGTAATAAATACCAATTATTTTAACAGCTGATTCAGATGAAAGCAAGAGAAAGGCTATTAACTCATCCTCCATTGTGTCTTTAAGACTTAGTTCATTACACTTACTTTTGTAAAATACTAGGGTGCTGAAATGCAAGCAGGACAATCCCAGTTCCGGTATTTGCTTTCACATGCTCTAATGCAGTACATTTACTATTGATAAGGAAAAAAAAGTCCCTAAAGCAAGCTTATCTAAATTCTTGCTGAAGTTAATTGAAGAAGCAGTTGTGAAATATTAAAATCTAATTTTAAAGAATGACATTGATTCAATGTGGTTGTTGAAGAAACTCCTTTTTTTTTAATGTAACAAATCTGTTTTAGACTAAAACATGCACAGAAGCCATCACTTGGAGAAGTTTCTAACTGATTTATCATTTATTTTGGAAAGTCTCTGAAGTATGCTGTTGTCCAGAGCCCTTTTTCTGTTGTACTACTGGCAATTATGATGAGCAGTGCAATATTAAAAGGGCATTGGCTGGCAGAAACATGACCCCCTTTAGCAGCCCACCCTCTTCAGAGTGGGCAAACAACCCTAAAATAGATGCCTCCTCCAGTGTATTTATGCACGTGTGTGAAATAAGGTTTTATACATGTGGGAGTGGTTTTAAATAAGGAGTGAGATTCTGGGTTATACATTCTTATGTGTCTGTCTATAGAAATGGGTTGGAATAATTTAAACACATCCTATTTCAGACGTAAGCTCCAAACATTTCTGGGAGCTTTCAAGGTGTCCCATTACCTGCTTTGTTTACCAATAGCTTGTGAGTAATTAATTACTAATTTCTACACTCTTCCATAGAATATCTACACTGAAATTTTTGATGATTTCTTTATACTTTCTCCCCTTAGAGAAATTTTATCCTATGTATTTAAGGTGGTCCCTATTAATGTCTATGTAGGGATTTAATGCTGTTGATTTGTTTCTAAGAATCTGTGGTGTTTATGCTGTAATTTTTGAGTGGTCACACACACAGATACGTGTGAGATTGGAGCACAGGCACTAGGTATTTTTGTACACAGGTCTCATCATTTCTGTAACATTTTCCATAGCAAATCAAAGCACTGTGTATTTATACCATTCTATATATACACCACACCCCCCAGGCTTTTTCATCTGTACTGGTCAACCATGATAAAATCACAGCACAATTAAGAAAACTTCTGAAGGCACAGGAAAGGGTTGGCACTTTCTGTGATTTATTTAAATTGTCTAGTTCAGATTCATTGACTGACCAATTTGGGTTTTATGGAAACACATACGTTTGGGGATGCTGAATTATGCCCCCTCTTGTTTTATTCTCCATTACTGTAGAAAAATATTTTGTTGTATAAAACCTTTATAACGTACCGTGCCTAGATATACTGGGCATGTAGCAGAAGACTGGAATGGTTTGTTTAACAAGCCATACTAACAGTGGTCTTTTTCTATCCCTCTCCCCTTTTTTCCTCTCTTTCTGTCATTTTTTAAACTAACTTTTTGTTGTTTTCTTTTTTTTTTTTTACTTTGTCTAATTACGATTGCAAATAAACTTTGTCATGCAGAGTTTTATTGGGGCTAAACATAAAAACGTTATTGTGGTTAACACTGTAGTGTAACAGTCCCCTACAAAAGGATGCAGGGACAGCTGTGCAGAACGTGACAGTGGCTGCTGGTATCGCTGGCTCTGACAATGTTGCACTACTGTCTGCACAAATAAAGCAGTGCAATAATATTGTCAAAGCATTTGGTTCCAGTCCTAATACATCCTTTATGATCAGTTACTGTTGCACACCCAGCCCCTGACATTATGGCATTCTGTAGTTATTTAATGCATTTTAGTAGGGAACCAGCCCCCTACTCTGATTTCTTCCCTCCACCACAAAGGCTCAAATGAGCATTAAAATACCAAGATCATGTAGAAATTGCTTTAAAAAAATCCCTACCCTTGTGTTTGTTTGTTTATTTTGTGTTTGGGTTGAGTGGTCTGTATGGAAGTTCCTTGGGTTTTGTTCCCCGTTTTGACTGCTTCAGTGTACAAAATGGATTGCCCTTTCTGCCACTAGCTTGGGTTTGTGTGTCCAAGTTGTAAAATAAAAAGCTGGCCTATTCACATTTTAAAGCCCTCTTGTCCTCCTTCAGAGCGATCACCACCTTTAAAAATATTGTGACCAGCTTTGAATATTTTCTTCCTTTGCTCTAAAAATTAGGGGTTTATGAACGTAAGGGTGTTACTGTTGTATATAGAATTCAGTGACTTGAATATATACACGTGTATTTACAGACAATTTAATTTTTGCTTCCTATTGATGTATTTTTCAAGTTCCATCGTATTTCACTTTTAGAGAAATTACTGTTAAGATTAAAGGAATATTGGTACCTTCATTTTCATTTAAAAAAAAATAGTGCAAGATACCTAAACAATAATCAATAGGATTTGAAAGACAATCTGTCCCTGCCCTTCCCAATAGCAACGTGGAGCGAGGCTGAGAGATGCAAGGATGATGTAGGCCTAGGAACAGGAACACTGCATTCAGAATTGATCTTTAAATAACAATATGTTGGTGACTGTCACTCGTGGTGTAGTTGGAGGCAGATGTGGTATTTTCGCTTGCAGCTGCTAAGAAAGGGGTTTGGAGAGCTGGGGGATGGGACCTTCCTCTCTCTCTCTCTCTTTTTTTTTCCTGAAGCCTTGAGCTGTTACCTTGGGAGCAAAGGGTGGGGGTGGGGAGAGCCGTCATATTGGAAATCAAATCTAGGTAAACGAGTGCTTTCAGATTGCACAGCACATCCCAAGCCAGGCCAGGATGTGCTGGTGAGTTAGCCATGGGGAGGCAGAAAATGGAGGACCACATCCTAAGGGGGGGAGCGTGTCCCATTTTAGAGGGTTGAGGAGAAGCTGAATCCTCAATAACTCACTCCAGTTCTCCAATGAACGAGGGAGCAGACAAAAGACACCTTTTCAGCCCTTCTGTTTCTGGGGTGAGCTGAAGGCTGTGTCCCTTTCATGCCCAGAACAGAAGGCTAAGCCTCCATGCTTGAACCGGAGGGGCACGGTGCTGGTGGCCCATGCGGTGCACACCCAGGCCTCAGTGGAGGTAACCCGAGCCGGCATGGCTCCCTTTCTCTGGAGATTTTCTTTTCATCCATCTCTGCATTGTAGCATGGTTGCTATTTTTGTGTGTGCTAAGGAACGGAGAGGCCTATTTAGCTTTGGGACTTTCCCCTCTTCTTCCTTCTAATTCTTGGTTAATGAAGAGGTAGGAGAGAGTGAAATCTCTAAGGGCTTTGCTAGGGGGGTGTCTTCCCCCCATGCCATCAATAGAAGCACAAGAGTGACCAGGATGGGAGTGCGAAGGGCCTTTTGGTGCCCCTGGCCAAGGAGGAAGGGAAGAAGGGTGGACCAGCGAGGAGCTGGAAGCCACCGTGGAGGAGGGCAATGCTTTGTTCTCTGTGTGTGTGTGCGCTCGTGGAGCCCATCAGCAAGTGGAAATAAGTGCTAGTGAAAGCCTTGGTGGGGCTGATGCTGGGCTGTAAGATGGCCTCTCAGACATGCGAGCTTGCCTTGTTTGGAGGTGGAGAAATCACAGGGGGAATAGATGCATGGTTGTTTTTCTGTATGAACTTATGTCTTTAAAAATAATATGGTCATTACACTTCAAAACCTCCCCTGGGTGTGGGGGGAATTTGAGGCCTGTGATACAGGGAAAGGCCTGTGTGATGACAAGGACCATATCCCATTCGCAGAGGGAGAGGGACAACTTTCTGAGGGCTCCTGGCTCTGGCTGGGGCAATGGAGCCCGCAAACGCCCTTTGCTGAGCGCCAGCTCTCTGGAAGGCAGGCCCCAGGGGTGTGGGGGAAGAGGACGAGGTTCCCTGCAGATTTGGGCCTGGGATGGAGGTTACACATTCCAAACCCTCCCTTCCCCACTTTTTCTTTTTTTTTTTTTAACCCTGCCTGGCTGAGGAATGTAACAGCGAAAAAAAAAAAAAAGCACTGGAGGAAAGAAAAAAAAAAAAAAAGAGAGGGGGGATTCGGAAGCAAAGGCCCCTTCAGGAGTCTGTATTTGTGCAAGGGAAACCATTTGCATGTGTGTGGAGATGCCAGAGTTTGTCTCCAGTTGGGTCGGAGGGGGAGGGCGCGGGAGGAATGCGGGGAATCAGGTCGGGCTGCGGGGGGAAGGGCTCCGGCAGAGCCTCCATCCTGTTGTTGCATAAACTTGTTAAAAGAACCCCTCCTCTGTGGAGGCAGCACACATAGGGTATTAGTGTGGTGGAGGAGGCCAGACCTGCGCCCTGGCTACACAACCAATTGGAGCGGAAAGTGAAATCAGATGGTTTAAGTTTTCAGAGGGATTTTTTTTTTTTTCAGGGGGACTTTTTGAGTCATTGCATTGAGTGCTAGATCTGTGTTAAGGTCGCTCCTGCTCTGGCCGCTCTTGGGTGGTTTGGGGAAGAGAGGAGGCCGGGCGGGGGCAGGAGGTGCCGCTTCCCCTCGTGCCGTGCCACTGGCCCCGGCTGCGGAGACTCGGGCTTGGGGCTCC
>NW_008238337.1:8458184-8462238 GCF_000691975.1 Corvus brachyrhynchos
CCATCAGACAGCAGAGCGCTGGTAAACACCATGCAGAAAAGCCGTATTGTGGGGTTACAAAGTCTGGGCTGTTTAAGGAGCTCTGTCATTCCTTTTAATGGAGCTCACTGACGCAGATCTGGGTTCTGCCAGCCGAGGAAATATTGCTGCTGAGAAAAGGGTTATTGAAACCCACAAACTAAATATTATAAGCAAGAATCAAATGGCAGGACATTCTGGAGTGTAATCCCTCCTGATTTCAGGAGAAGGGGAACATATTGGTAAGTGTCTGTGGGTGACAGAATCCCTGAGCTTGGTGGGTGAAACACACTTGGGAAGGTGATGTTTTCAGAGAGGATTATCAACCCTTACTCTCTGGAGTCTCACACCTGGACAAGTTGACTCTTGCATGGAAGCAAGAATCCCCTTTTTCTCTGGACAGATTTGTACAAACTTGCTAGATAGACTTAAGGAGCCAGGACTGGAATGCTAAGAATTTTCTCTCTCTTAAAAAAAAAAGAAAAAAAAAAAAAGAAAAAAAAAAAAAAGAATTAAAAAGGCAACACTTCCCAGTTTTAAAACAATGATAAAATTATTAAATAGGATGGAAAACTCTAAATCAACTTTCAGCCTACAGCTGTTTCCAAAGTGTTTGCTTTGACCTTTGGTAATAGTGTCAATTCCGCTGCAGAAAATATTGTAGACTATAGAAGGTATTTAATTGCAAGATGGCTTTTAAATGGTCTCCTTTCGTCTGGCTAGAGGACTCGCTGTGACTGGGAAAACAAGGCTGGACTGTGCCGTTCTATGTTTTGTGAGATTGTAACTGAGATGAAAATTTAAAAAAACCGCTTGCCCTGAGTGGCATCTTTAACCACAAGAGAAACAAACAAGCAAAATAGCAACAAAGGGAAGGAGAAATGGCTCCCTAAGCTAAACCAGGGAAGGCAAGGTCTGATCTCATGAAGAGCACAGGCCTCTCAGCTCCAGAGACTCAGCTCACTACTTTATTTATCCCAAGGCTTCATCGTGAGGACACTTCAGTCTATTTGTCTCCTAAGACCAGAAGAAGGGGACTTAAACACATAGCAAAGGCTCCACTACTGTGGATTCCCTCACACGCACTGCCAAAAAAAGAGCTTCCATTATTGAGCAACATATAAAGTGTTATTTCCATACTAGTCTGGGTGACATTTCCATTTAGTTTCTATAACTGTGATTAAAGGCAAGAGAGGTTTCTAAACATATCTAGAGATGCTGAGCCTCACAGTGTATAAATAGCATGCATTTCATAATCTCGTGTTTAAACGTTTATTTTAAAATAACCCCCATATACATTCCAGAGTCTCCCTGCTATAGGACATAGTGCAACCCAGGCTTTGCATATCATTTGCAAACTAGGTGGAATGCTATTGGAATACTACTGGAGGCTGATTCAGTCTTTATTTTTCCTGTTTTGTTAAAAAAAACCAAACAAAAACCAACCAACCAAAAAAGGCAATGTGTGGGGAGGCCTGTGCCAATACACCACTTAGAGATAAGGACGTTTTTGAGACACATCTAGGCTCTCAGCACAGATCCAGAAACATAAAGTAACTTAATTGCCTTTGCTTGGAACTTGTGGCTGATGTTTCTAATTACATCCCTTACCCTCCCCTGCCAGTTGTAGCTTCTGCAACTACTGAAGTATTTAAGTTGTAAGGAAGTCGTCAAATTGTGCTTTCCCCCACACTCTCCATGCATCAGTAACATCACTTCATGTGCAGATTGTGTGTTTCCACTGTAAACTTGCCAGTGGGTTTGCCTCTTGGGCCACTGGAGAAGTTAAATTGTGTGTATTATGTCTAAGTCTTGTTTGAGATAACATCGAGGCTGAAGAGTGGAAAAGACATGGTAAACAATAAACAAAATAGACTGGACGAGAATAGATGGAAAGGTAAGGCTGAGCCTAGTTGCATCATTTTTTATGTTCTCAGTCCAACTGGATGTCTAGGTTGCAGGGATTGTTGAGAAGCAGTGGCAGGATTAAACCTGAGGTTTTACCAAGGTAACGAGAATATAGAAGTTTGATAAAACTCAATTCTGAGCTGCTTTCAGCAATCTCTGTGAATATAGCCTTTTAATTTGAGTGAGCAAAGATTTAATATAAATAAATAATGCAGAAAAAAGATCCCTGCTTTCTTCCACAAGCATCACAAAGGATGGGAAGAAGGAGGGATTGGGACAGATTAGAGATTTTGTTTATTGGGCATTAGGAAAAAACCAAACACTGAATGGAGCTTGCCCAGTTCCTTTTTCTTTGGCAAGTCAGGCAGCATCAAAGAGGATGCAGGGCTGCCTCACACCAGCATGCCAAAAGCCAGGGACCTCTAATGGCAAAGACCAGATCAATGTGGCATGGATAAATTAGCCAGGAATCCATGAATTAGGGGATTGTCCCTTCATTACACTCCTATTTAATGCACTGGAAAGCAGAGTGAGAAAAGAGAAGCTTAATGTGTCAAAATCATGACCTGCTTTGGGATGGCCTGGGAATGAAATTTCCTTCCCCTTCCTCTGGACTCTCAAGTGTTCCTACGTGACAAATGCGCTGGGGCAGGTTAATTGGGAGCCAGAGTGCAGAGGAAGAGTCTAGTTGGCAAAGCAGCCCTGAAGCTGGAGGTGTCTCAGCCCTTCCCTGGGAATAATTTCTGTGGCTGTTAGTGTGTTCAACACTAAGCCAGCCCCAGCTGAAGATTGTGCCTTCCAGCCTTGGACAGAAAAGGTGCTGGGGAGGGGGAAGAGAAGAAAAAGCCAAACAAAACAAGCTAGGGCAAAACACTCGTGCGTCTCCAAACACTGTTTAACCTGTGTGCATAAATGTGAAGTTAGTGCTGGAGAGCCAGCCCTGGAGATCCTGTTTTGCTTTCTAATTTTTGGTGTGTACTTAATCCCGTGATTTCCAATGAAGGGAGGGATATTTAAAACACTGGGCTCTCCAAGTAGGACAGTCCTGGAAAGGAAATTCTCTGAGGGCTTGATGCCTGTTACTAAGAGGCTCAAAATACATCTATCAGTTAATCAAATAAATAGCACTTCCCAGCCTCTGACAGCTAGGCAGCTAATTGACTGAGGCTATTAATAAAGGAGAGAATTTTACACAGAAGAAAGTGAGAACTGGGGATGGAGGTATAGAAACTTGGAAAAAAATCCATACTGGAGTTAAATGTGTCCTGGGAGAAAGGTGTAGCACCCATGCATGGATTCTGTGGGTCAGAGATTTACTCTATTCCTGCATCCCCACTCTCCCAGGAGCACATAGTGCTGTGATCCATAGGGGCAGTGCACTGCTTTCTAACTTTTTACCCCTTCCCCATTTGCAGGCATGGAATGAAGCTCCCTCCAGTCACCTGCTGCAAGACACATTATCCAGCTTCCTAACCTTAAGGATGAGACCCTATCAATATTGCCTCTGCTTTTGTGATCAGGGTAGTAGTGCAATATTGCTTATAGGGTCTTTTCTTTTGAGGGTTATTCTTCATGGAGAGAAGAAAGCCACAGCAGGAAAAAATAATTCCATGTGCCCACCAAGTTAAGGGAAAAGTTGTGAAATGCTGAGCGTTATTAGATAGGCGAGTAATTGTACAGAGATGTTATTTGTGTCAAATAATCGTGCTATTCTGGTGACTCAGGTTGTGAGTAATGGGCATATTTTTGATGCTATCACACAGGATTCAAAACGGCCTCGCGTTTAAAACACAAGCAATGATTGAAACCAGAGAAACCCATCATGGCTCTTTTTTAAAATAGTATGAGTTCTGAGACGTTTGAAGGGTGTCTATATTACATACTGATGTAAACACCCACCAAAGGATGGGAGGAGATACATAGCAGTACTTGCTGCTTCTGTGCCTGATCCTACCCCGAAAACCAGTGTGGTACGAAGCAAAGCACAGCACAAAGAGGCCGAGGTTCTAATCCCAATAACCTCCGCGAAACAAAGCTCATGCCTCTGCCCGACGAGCGCGGCCCGCCGGGCTCCTCGACCGTGCCCCGCACCCGCGGCTGTTCCCGGGGCGGGGGGGGCGGGGGGGGC
>NW_008238337.1:8462292-8462602 GCF_000691975.1 Corvus brachyrhynchos
CGGGGCGCCCCCGCGGGGCTCCTCGCCCGTGCCCCGCCCCCGCGGCTGTTTCAGGGTCGGGCGGCGCAGCGGGGCCGGGCGCTGCCTCCGGCCCTTCCCGAGAGCTGCTCTCTGAGGTACGTGGGAACGGAGCAGGGATGGGGGTGTTAAATCTCCTCTCCGCTTTGTGAGGATCAGCTGGGGGCTGACAGCAGCCGGGATGGCCGAGTGGGTGGCCCTGCTTTCCATTTCAGGTGGTCCCCGCGGTCCCTTTCGGGACCTCAGGGGCCCAGGGAAAGGGGTGGTGGGAGGGGACTGGGGGCCGGATCAG
>NW_008238337.1:8463294-8467366 GCF_000691975.1 Corvus brachyrhynchos
GCCGGCCCCGGCCGGAGCCTGGCGCAGCCCCTCTGCTGTACCCGGCCAACACCAAATAAATAAAGTGAGCCCTGAGTCCCCTGTCCCTGCTTTTTATTCCTGGGGGTTTTCTTGCAGGTCAGCAGCCCCTCCTGCCTCTCTGGCAGCCCCTCGCAGATAAAAATCCCCTCGACGAGTTTTTGCCCTGCGATCCGGTGTGCTGCTCACCCGTTTGGTCTTGTGGGGAGAAGCCGAAAATGCGAATAGGAAACGAGCCTGAAAAACTCGAGTCGTGCCCTAGTGCTGGGTTCAGCCATGGGGGAGCACGGGTAGAGAAGTGAGTGTGGGGCGGGAGGGGAAGGGTTTGCAATAATGGAGATGAGAACAGTGCTTTGCATCTGGGAGCTGTGCTGTGAAGGCCAGGAAATAGCCCTTTGATTATTAGTGGCCATGGTGAAATGGATACTTCTATAAAAGAGGGCTGGGGAGGCGTATTTCCTTTAGCAAAGGACCTTTCCGCTCTGGCCTTTTGAACCTGTGCTTCTCCCTGGCACTATTTCTGCTTCATCATGACTTTTTGCAGAGGAAGGTGAGTGCAGAAAGCAGGCTGGCTGTCGGAGAGGGATGCAATCTAATCCTGATGAAAAGGCTTTTACAGTCTATGCTTCATTTCCTATTTTGGGTTCTCTCTATCTTCCATCCCTCACATGCACAAGCAGATACAAAAGCTGAATCCTTCCCTGCAGTCTTTCTCCCAGGGAAAAGTCAGCCCCCTCCCCAGCTTCACCTTCAGGCTTTGCGCACACAAAATGGCTGCAGCAGCCTGTGGGTGGGCATGGAGAGCTCAGGAAGCTGCTTTTCTTTTTCCCACCCTGCCTGCCCAGGAAGCCCTTCTGCTTTTATTTTCTGTGGCATTTTGCTCTTGCATAGCTCTGTGCAAATCCAAGGGGGTCTCCAATGTGTAATCTATGCATGGAATGGGAGCTGGGGAGGGAAATGGCCAGTTTGCATGAGAAGGGGACCTGTCGGGCCCCAGTGTTTATTTTTTTGCTGACCTTCTGGGGATATGGTCAGTGAGAGCTGTGACAGCTGCTGGAAGCGGCAGGGGCTTTGAAGATTGTGAAGGTTGTGACCTCGAGGCCCCTTTCCTCTCTCTGTCCCAGGAGCTGCTGAGTCAATCAGGGAAAAGGGGAGGTGAAATGGGGGCTGCTCTTTAGCCATTTTTCAATCGGTGAATGAAACAGGAAAGGACAAATGCAAGAAGAAAAAAGAGCGATTACTTCCACTTTGGTGCATTACTGAGAAGGGGGAATCTCTCTTTGGCAAAAGATTATAACAATAATGGGAAACCACTGTGCTCCTAAGATCCAACACCTTGAATAAAGGATTTAACTGGGCAAGGAGCTGATGGCAGATCAATAACAGTAAATTAGGGGGAAAGCCTACAAACTCCTTTAAATTAGGGGGGAAGCCTACAAACTCCTTTTGGTTCAAAGCAAGAGGAAATCCACCTCTCGTTTTCACCAGATATCAGCTCTAGATAGAGCAGCAGCAACGTTCCCAGTTGGCCCAATATCTCCCACCATCTCCTTGACCCTACACTAACACATCTTCATCTTTGCTGAGCTCAGCTGAACCCTGTGGCTGAGATTGCAGAGGCTGCTGAGAACGGCTACACTACACATGCCAAAATAAAGAGTCAAAGTATATTGTGTGGGGCTGTATCCTTGATGTGCATGTGCTTTCAAATGGCACAAGCTCCCCTGGCAATAGACACCCCTGGGCAGCCCACGAGAGGGCTCTCACTCAGCCCCAGATCCCTCTCTTAAGCTCAGTGAGAGGGGTTTAAGTCTTTTTCAATTTCTGGATAACATGATCCTACAGATCTTTCCTTTTAAAATAGTAATCAGAACAGCAAACAGAGCACCCGACTTCGGCTGACCAATACACAACAGAGGCAAAGAAAGCAAACAGCAGGCTTTTCACTTAGTTTACACAGGGGGCACTTAAATACTGTATTGGTTACATAATACCATTTGGGGGTTGGGGTTTTACACATTCTTCTACTAAATATATCTGTGAGATTTGTTTTAAAGTGATCAACATAAATCCAGCCACAGCTTTGAGGCTATGATTAGACCTAATACCACTGGTAGCTCATAGCATATTTACTAAAAACCAAGGCACAATAGAATTTTTTCCCTAGACCTGCTGATCATCACTGCGCTCGCTCCACTGCAGCAGAGGGTGTACATTGCCTCTAGAAGGGCTGCCATAGACAGCCGCTTCCCTGCAGGAAGCACAAGCTGCTGGGTTTTAGGGCTATATCCTGCCACTGCTCCACATCCAGTCCTCAGAATTCATCTCAGCACAGACTGGATAGGACATGTTCTGGCCATTACAACAAACTAAGTGCTAAGAAAGAGGATGAAACACATAAAAAAAAAATCTAAATCCTAGCTGCAGCTGATCAGGAAAAAGGTATACACTGTTAACTCCTTGAGAGCCCTGTTCAGATGGGGTACCTGAAAGTACATTCCCTTCCTGGAAAGCCCTCCAATAAACATCCTGTTTCCATCCAAAGGGTGTAGCAGGTGGCCAAACTGCTCCACTGGAGGCTTGACAATGGCATTATCTATCCAGCTTTTCAGCTGAAGCCTGGCTAAATCTGTACACAACTTCTGAGACTCCAGCTAAACCCTTCCTGGGAATGGAAAGCTTCCCCAGGCAAAGCCTGGATCTAGCAGCCCTGCATTCTTGCAAAGGACACATCCCTCTGCTCAGAAGTGAACAGATGGGGAGAAAAGTCTCAAAGCATCAGAGCTTTAAAACAGTGCTCTTCTCTTTAGTGTATTGTCACCAGAAGCTCCATGGGCAGGGATCTCTGCCATAAGGAACTAGCAGAACAGCGGGTGGGTGGCTAATTGAGAATGGAAGTTCCTTAGGGCAAACCAAAATAGTCTTTGTGGCACTGCATGAAACTAGGTACGGTGCCTGGGCTCAGCATCAGACACCGACTGTGAAACTCCTGCTTACTCACTTCACCTGGGAGGTAGGTGAGCCTTTCACACATCTTGAGACACAGAGAGTAATCAGATGACAGGGATAAGCCACTGTCATGGTGCAAACTCGAATGTATGTATCATTTTGCAAGAATGTAACAAGTCAAATGTTTTAAAGAATCACCCTGCTACTACTTCAACAAATAGCAGAGCCCTGCCTTCCTCAAACACTGATATGCTAAGAAGTAACACCTTTGCCAGGAGTTGCTACATCTTTGTGAGCATTTTGCCCAATTAAAATCTATAGCGATTTACAAAAGTACAAAAGCCACTATCGCACAGTGCTAGAAACAAACTGGTTTGTTCCACCACTGTGAATTCCCATCATATCTCAGAACAAGTTTGGGGTGATGGCCATCTGGGTTTATACAGCCCTCCAGCACAAAATTCTGTTACTTGGTTTTCTATTCACAGCAGATACACCTTTAACACATCTCTAAATTATTTTGAAAAATTCAAACAAAAGGGAGGCTATGCTCTGAGAGGAAAAAATTAAAACCTTCCTGTTCTGAAGGAAAAGGGGCTGTCTCACCAGCCCTAGAGAAGTATGGAGGTCACCTTCACGCGCAAGATGTTTCAGACACCAAGAATGAGCAAAGCTAAGGATTTCTCGCTGCCTATCCCCAAACACAAAGTGATTCACTTAGGACATTTATAGCAGTGTTTGGAACAAGTGAAAGGGTAGTTTTGGTGTTCCCCGGTTGAATCTCTGTCTGAATTCTCTGATCAGATCCCTTCTTCCCCTTGTTTCCCTGTTCATGCGCAGACAACCTTACTGAAAGGTAAACTTTTACAGGAAGACAACATAACAAACTAACAACCACCAATCTCCTCCCCCGAAATCTCACACATACACAAAAAAAAGAAAAAGAAAAAAAGAAAAAAAAGTTTTCCACTTGCACCCTTTATTACGGGAGCTGGTGGGGTAAGGGGTCTTCTTTAAATCCTGGACTAGCTGAATGAATGGCTCTTGGCACCACAGCCGGTGGGGTAAAGCCCCAGCCTGCCTCTCCTCCCCTCTCCGGCGGCGG
>NW_008238337.1:8467727-8471011 GCF_000691975.1 Corvus brachyrhynchos
CGAAAAAAGTCCCGTCCGCCAGTCCCAGCAGAGACGGGGAGGACAGGCTTGGGGGGGGAGGAGGGTCAAAGACACCGGCTAAAACCACTTCTCGACATATACATCTCGAAATTTTTTATTAACTTGGGGGCACACAGTAACATAGATTTGGGCGGAGGGGAGACACGTCAGGAGTAAGTATTGCTCAGGCTATTCAGTCACACATTTCCGATTATCTCTGCCCAAAATCCAAGAACATCCTTCCCTGGCTGTTCTCTATTCAATTTAAACCCACCGATGCACATAAATACCCCGGAGACCAGCCTGGAGAGAGCTCGCTGCTGATCCGACCGTGCCGTCGGGAAAGCTGCTCCCGGGCCCCCCGGGAGGCTGGGGGGTGACCCCGCTGCTGCACTGCGTTTCATCGCATTTCCCGCAAAGAAGCGAGTGAGAGTCTCCCACCTACAGCCGGTCAGTCCCGGCGGTGGAAAGCACAGAGCAGAGAAGGGCTGCCAGGCGTGAGGACCCCCTGTCCCCCCGCCGTTTCGAGCAGGGGCTACAGCACCCCGGGCCAAAGAGGCATTGGCTCCCGGCAGGACCCCCAGCCTCCCTCACTCGGGCGGTAGCGGCCGTGCCCAGGCTCCCACCCGCCCCCGGTCACCCCGCAGCCCCTGGACAGCCGGCCGCAGAAGCCCCTGCCCTCGAGGGACAGGGTGGCCGCCGCCATTTTAACCTGCTCCGAGCAGGCCCACAGCAGAGAGGCAGCGGGTGATCTTCCGCGGGGCTGCGGAAGAAGGATATTGGGGAGGGCAAGGATTCACCTGGGCAGCCCTGGGCACGTCACCCAGTCTTCCTGCTGGCTTCTTGGACACCTGCCCCGGTACCCAGAGCACTGCTCACAGACAAGGCAACGAAAACCTATAATATTCTCTTCCAGATGGGACGAAGAAGTACCGACACGTTTTTGGGGTCACTCAGTTCTGCAGCTACAAACTGTGTGCCGCTCATCAGTCCCAGCCCAGTACCTTAAGCATAGCTCTACCTATTCATTCCAAAGGATCCCTGGACTTTAGTTAACACTTTATGCAGATTGAATTTTATTTTAGATTAGGTATTAAGGAATTCTTTCCATATAAACCATAGTGTCTCAGACTGAACAACAATCATTTTTCCTTCGGTTTCTTAAGGCATCAGATATAAAAAAATATGATCTAGTGTCAAGGTGGTTTTCTGACACGAACGATCTAGACTGGGCAAGTTTCCTATGCAGAAGAGCACAGAAAGCAGATTGGAAAGAAAAGCCACATTCAGCATTATTATTATTTTCCCTTCAAAGCACCTTTTAATGTAACACCCCACTCAGCACCAGCCTTCCCAGGGTCGCCCCACGCAGCATCTCCCCCTCGGTGGGGCCAGTGCCCTGGCACGCAGCCGGCGCAACCTCCGCTGCCGGAGCTCCGCCTCGGGGTACCAACCAGGAGCGTGCTATGGGCAGAGCAGCAGCTGCCCTGGCGGCAGGTTAGTGCTGAGGATGCTGAACCACCCTCCCCTGGCCAGCTCCCATTGTACATCCACTCCACGCCTGCGCCCTGCCCCACGCAGCCCCCGCCCCTGCCCTGCTGAGGACCGCCGAGCTCGGAAACCCTTCTTCTCCGTCACTGACACGCATATCCACTTTGTTCTGATGCTCCCCACATTCGGGACCCCACCTCCCCGTCCCGGCAGAACAAGCGCTGCGGGGCTCACTCGCTCCTTGGCTCGGCTTTCGGGTGTCGCTGGGCAAGAAGCCGGAAAAAGCTATGTCATATTTCCAGTCCTGGGAGGGCTCTCAGGCTTTTCTCTGCTACCCACCCCCTGCTCTCCCGGAGGACGGTGTCTCTTCAACTCCAGCTGCCGCCTCCAAAAATCACAAGTACCCCTACCTTTTTGAGTAGGGAGGAGGGAAGTTGTACCCTCCCAACTGAGAATTTACCCCTTAAAGAGCGAATCTATTCCCGCCGGTCGGATCGCCCCTCCCCGCCCCTTGCCGAGCAGCATCCCTCCTGTCCTCCGGCGCCCGGCTTTAGCCCTGGGAATGGCAGTTTTCCTAGGGGGCATTACGAAGCACTTTTTCCCCCAGAGCCGAGACCGAGGAGCTCCGAGGCTGCTGGGACTTCTTAAGCAAGATTTCAGTTAATTGCTTACAATAAACAGCCGCCCATCTCATGAGGGAAAACAGCGCCCATAGAGAGAGACAAATATTTTAACATTTTAAACTATTTTGCCCTGGAGACTGAAGTCTCTAAGCTCGACTGAGAGCCAATCTCACCGTAGGTTTGTATTGCTGAGGAAACGCAGCACAATATAAACGTGTTTTGCTGTGCAGCTTTATAGAAAATTGCCTGCAGCTCGACAGTAATCATCTGCACATCCTCACCCAGTGAAGGCAGAGATAATGTGTTCAAAAGTATAATATTTGCAAGAGAGAGCAGATGGTGCTCCCTTGGGTGCAATTTCAGGAGAAGCCTTGCATTCTGCACTTCTCGAGGTCTGTTTTACCCGCACAGGTTTAATGCTATAAGAGCTCTGTTTTTTTTTTTCCTTTGGCAACTGAGTCACAAGCACACCCAACGCTAGCCCAGAGTAGGATGTTGCTGGCACGAGTCATGACCCTTCCCATTTTGAACAAGTGGGGAGGATACAAGCGGAGTAGACAGGTAATTAAACACGTGCCTATGCAATTATTTTACCACATCACCTTCCGTGTGCTCACCGAAACCAGCTACCGAGCTAGATGGGTTTGTACTAGGATGGGAACTGCTGGGGATGCATTAAGGCGTGTTTGTCTCACAGTGTCAGCAGCCGGACAGGGCTGGAAGCCCTCCCACAAGCTGTATGAGAGCACGGTTAGAACAACCCTAAGCACGAAGGCCTCCGGGCGTCCTTGATGGGGGACAAGCACTCAGGGCGTCCGTGAGCCTCTCGACTCCCTCTCCCGGGCAGGTACTGACTGAGTCGCTGCTGTGTTTTCTCGGCACAAGGAGGCACAACGATTCTGTTTTGCAGCCTTTCGGGCTCTTGAGCTACTGGGCTTTAAACCTGCCGCCTGGCCAGAGGAAGTCGGGTGAAGGCAGCGGAGGAATCGCCCTCTCCGCCGGCCCATCGGACACAGACGCTGCCCAACGCAGCCCCGTCCCTGGGCGTCGGCCCTGCGGCCAAGCACCGCCGCGCCCAGCCGGCGAGAAGCTCGCCCATGGGAGACGTGCGCGCCCAGGACTCCCGCCGGGGGCCGGGCTCTGCCCGCAGCCGGGGGCTCCGGCGGGGGC
>NW_008238337.1:8471301-8472258 GCF_000691975.1 Corvus brachyrhynchos
CCCCCCGCCGGCTCGAAAACCGATACCGTGTTAGTAAGAGACGGCAGCTCGGCTTTCATCCTCATGCCAAAGGGAATCCTCGGCGGATGGCACAGGATCTACTCCAGGGGAAGCGGCCCAGCAAGAGCCAAGGAGAGCCAGGTGAGCTACGCTAGGGATAAGAGGTGTTCATGTAACTACCACTGACATGCAACCTATTCTAGCTAGGAACAGATAATTTCCTTTTAGCTTTTACTGTCGAGATCTTGCGAAATGCAATATGTTTTGTTGTACATGACAGGACAAGGAGAGCTCCCTGTTTAACGATCCTTTCGTGTATTTTCTTCTCCCACCGAGCAGAAATCGGTATTTAATTTTACAATACAGAGAACTGCCTTAAATGTATACTGTAAGCAAACAGACTTCATCCTTGGCCGCACTTCAACGATCCTAAAGAAAAATAGTAAACAGAAACGCCTGAAGCACAGCTTCAGAGCTTATGCTAATGTTTTAAACTTCCTTTTCTAATAACCGAGCAGTACATGACTTGGCAGAGCGCACCTAAGGAGACACGGCCGCACGGGCGGTCTTGAAGCAGCTGATCACCTTAGCAGTGTAACGCGGGGGAAGCGGATGTTATTTGTTTCCCCCCGAAGAGTATAAATCTGCGGCGATCAAAGCCGCGCTGCTGAAACCCTGTCGGGCTGCCAAAGGCACACGGCTCGCAGGCAGCCGGCAGCGCTGGGGAGCGGCGCGGAAGGCGGAGGAGCAGCGCTGACTAGCGGCCGCCGCTCCGGGCTCCAGCGCCGAGAGAGCGAGAAACGCGCCCGCCCCTTTCTCCTCAGAATGGCCCTGCTCGCATCTACCCCACGCAAGTTTTTATACAGCTCATCCACAGGGCTGTTCCCCAGGCAGGACGGAGTAGCCATCAGCATTCAAGCGCACAGAAGAGAAACTCTCGTCTAGGGGCTCTCCGCG
>NW_008238337.1:8472378-8479919 GCF_000691975.1 Corvus brachyrhynchos
CGTGCGTGTAGGGGCTCTCTGCGGGCACCGGCCAAGCCAGGCAGCCCGATCCTTCCAGGCTGCGGCGGCCAGGCAGGCAGAGATAGGGCTGTGAAGGCATCAGCAGAAGAAAAACAACAACATCGGGCACCTACTGTGTCTTATGTTCAACCGTGGTTTGAGTTGCACTTAGATTGACCCCACCTACTTCAATTTTCACAAGTACAAGCACACACTTGTACTACTAATGAGTACTCTCAGAAAATGAAGCTTAGGTGAATAAACACATAACCCTCACGAAGATCAAGCAAGGAGCCATAGATCCGAGCCAAAGCTTGACAGTCCTCCAGACAGCCAAAGCCAGCATCCGCACATTATTTTTACAATTAAAAAAAAGCACATAGGAAGTAATCAGGCAGCTTTGCAGCTTGCATGCATTCTGATTAATCTGTAATGTGTTTTGTAAGGGTTTGGTACCCTTGAGATGTCATACAGCTTCTAACACTTCTTATCCTAATGAAGCAGGACACCATTTTCCCAAAGGACTGAAGACAGATGAATCCCTCTCAGAACAGCAGCTTGAATCAGTATCAGAGCTATCACAGGATTCCACTGTGAGCTTTATGCTAAGAATTAGCACAATACCAAATATAGTAAAAAGGTTTTTTTAATCAGTTCAATTTGATGCAATTTAAAGAGAAAGAAGCATTGAATGGTGCAGCTGCTGAAGTCTACTTTTCAAGGTGCTCACTATATTCCTTCCTTGCTCATACACACCCAAAGTAAAACATTACTGTCCTCAGAGAAATTGGTTGACCATGTCTCAATTGATTCCCACACATTACTGCAATTACAGCAAGTTTGATTCAGGAAACAGATGAGAAGGAGCAAATGCTGGGTTTCCACCTTTTGCATAGAGAGTAAAAAAGAAATTATTAGGTGTAAATACCACACACCCTACTGAAAAATTTATAAACATGGGAGCACTAAGATGCTTAGAATGTCCCTGGAATGAAAGGGAAGAGGTATACAATACTTATTCCTTTAGAGTCCTAAGGTTTTTTAAAATGTTTGAAGTCCATTACTGTTTGTGACCTGCATGCATAATAAACCCTAAGGTAAAGTTCGAATTGCCTTGTGTTTCCTATGCAACTCCAGGTTGGTGAGGTTGAGTGTTTTAGTTTTCCTTGAGGAAGAAAACCATCTCCTGCGGTTCCTACCCCACAGGGTAGAAACAAGCACAATGAAGAGGAGAGTACTTCCTTAGCTTTGAGCATTCCTGTTTGAGGGTAACTTTTTTTTTTGCTTCCTTAAAAAGCTTAATGACACAATCACAAGTGCTGTCTTGTAACCCCAAAACCATGGATTCCTGAAAGGCAGCTGATGAAACAGCCATGTTATGAAGCAATTAATTATCAAAGGTAATCGATTGGTGGCCCAGGGCTGGATTACAGGAGATGTTTTTGAAGAGAAAATTGCAAAACCAAAAGGGCACAGATGAGAACTCAAAACTAGGAAAGAGGGGCATTAGCATCAGACACCCTCCATACACAAATCTCAGACAGGCTCTCAGCCAGTTCCCAGCTGCCAGCAGGGAATTTAACAAAGAGGCAGCAAGGATGCCAAGCAGAGAGTCAGACACCAGCAGGATGCTGCTGCTGGAAGAAGATACTGCTACAGTTCAGCCTCTGTCTAGGACAGGTGTGAAACATGGTGCATCTACAGTGCCAGCTACTGCTTCAGTGCTGGGGAAGGCAAGCAGAAGACAGAAGATTCAGCAAAACTAACAGGCTTAAAAATACTGCTGAGTAAGAGTCATTGTTACAGGCTTGTTTTGACTGTATTTTTTTCTCTTTAAAAAGATATGCTAATTTAACCTAATAAGAACAGATACATCCAATTAATATTCCCAATCACAATAAATTAAATTATGGTTATACCACTTAAATACAAACATTGGTTTATATTTAGCCTCAACATTCAGAATGAAGGATCAATGAGCAGCACATCCTTTCCAGCCCATTGCAAGAACCAAACCCGGGTCTCATTCATCCTGACTGAGAGTCAAAATGTGAGGCAAGTGTTCATATGTTGAGCAGTTATACAGAGCTTTAAAGAGCTTCCAGAAATAGAGAAAAAAATATCTGTAGGCACACACTTGCCTCCAAAATTAACACATCTAAGGAAGTCTTTGTCATTTCACATTGAACTAGATATATACATATGTGCAAAATGCACTGAGATTGCTTTCAAGACAGAGTAGCCTTTAGCAACTATTCCCGCTGAGAACAACTATAAATACAGATCCCTCTAATTCTTTCCCCAAAAGCCTTTCTGGTTTATTAAAGGAAGAGTACAAAGCAACACTGGTGTACCTTTTCAGAGAGTTCTTGTAGTAGTAAGCAAGAAATGGGAAAGCATCTGTCAGTTATTTGAAAGAATTATTTCCTGCTAGCATCAGAAATCAAAACAAACAGTTTTCCCTTAACCTTGAAGCATATAGAGGATTTTGACAGGAGGTATAAAATTTATCACCTTAAAATAAAGGCAAATAAAGAAACAAAACCACATTCCCAACTTTTATATCTACAACTCTCAGTATTTCATGTTTTACCCTAGAGCCCCAACAGCTTTGGGCAGACGATAAAATCATATAGAAAACAAACACCACCACACAGCAATAAAAAACCTGAGATTCTCCAAGGCTCTAGTCCTCACCCATGGGGGAAGGACTGAAAAGGTGAATTATGAGCAGCCAAAGTAAATAAAGACACCTGAATCAGACTCTAAAATCTCAGTACTTGCATGTGAGCACAAGCCACTGTTTTTCACAGCTATAATTTTTGCACTTCCTACATTAACATTAGCCTGAATTTAGCACGCTAGGAGCACCAAGAGTTCTTTAAGTACTGTATTACACCTTTCCAAAGTAAGACATACTTCAACTGGACTTACTCGAGAGTCCTTCAGAACAACATTTATAGTGATAAAAATTGGGGGAAAAAACCCCAACCAAACAAAGCCCCCCCAACTATTGCAATACATGCCCAAGAGAAATATTAAGGCTAAGTGACTTTTTACACTGGTCAGAATCAAAAGCGAAGGAAACTCAGTTCACAGGAATATTGTTGCACATGTCTTTAAATAAGGCATTCATGGGTACATTTGTGTGTGGCAGCTTGGTTTTTTACAAATAAAAGTTACAAATATTTTTCAAAACTGAGAACATATCAGAAAGTAAGCAATAAGGACTAAAAGTCAGTTTTTTGCAGCCTCACCAAATCAATTTGGCTCAAATCCAAAACAGAAAGCCAAAGATCCAGTGAGATCCCACTTAAGCATAATAAATAAGACTGAAAACCACCTTTGCTAGGGACAGAAACATCTAGGCACAATCATTGGGTGGGGATAGTACCTGGCGCACAGACCGAGACGAGCCCCATCTCAGCCAGTTTAGTATCCCAGGTGCACAAACACTAAGCCCATATGGTGTAGGCACAAAGCATTTTAGCTCTTAGTGACAGAGAACTCGCTGCCAAGACTATTTCTTCCTCCTGTCAAATGCTATCACATTTTTTGTGTTTATGTATATACCACCTTCAAAAGAAAAGCTCTCCTTCTTAATAAAGAAAGAAAAAGATTGTTTATGCAGGTTTGGTTTGTTTTTAAAGAGTTATCCTCTATAGCTACAACCTCAATACCGATTAGTCAGCAGTATCAGTGAACCTGAAATATTAATCACATGGAAGTTTACTTCTACTACGAAACAGCAAAAGCCAGTCTACTTAATCTCTAAAATGCCTGCAATCCTTAGATACACACATGCAACTAAAATTAGTAGAAAAACATTCTTACCTTTTTCTTTGAAGAAAAATAACAAGGTACACAGAAATGCTGTTACAGAGGTTCTTTGTTCCACAGGGTACGGGGGATCTTCCCTAGTAGGAAACTCTTAAATAAAACCTGGAGCCAGCCTGGACAGCACTCCTGCACGAGGTGCACCCAGCAGCCAATGGATTTGTAAAGCTGAACTCAATTGCCTGCTGCACCCTCCCAACACAACACCAACACTGCAGCTCCTGACTGGAGCTGTAAGAGCAATAAATCAGTTTCCTGCTTCTTTAACTGATTGACTAATGAGCACCATAATCAGTAAACTATTTACACATGGAAACAAGAACACGCAAATATTCTGACTTTTCTCACTCATTTGGTAAGCTTTTCATTTGAAACAAAATCGCAAATATATGGCATTTTGAATTTTAATCAGTATTTCCAGTAACACTATGTAAAAAACACACTGAAGAATTAGTTTATCTTTTCACAGAGGAACACAGAAATTCTGAACTTGTTCAATGAAGATTCCTTGCTAGCACTCCAGTGCATACCAATCTGTCAGAAATCTGTGACCAAACCATTCTCTCAGATTTTTTTTGCTCTTCTAGATTCACACATAAAAAACCCCACATAGGCATACACCTCACTATTTATTCACCTGGATTGTCATACTGATCTTGCAGAGTGACACAGAAGTAAGCCAAATTCAACTGTTCCTTTGCACCATAAGAAACTTTATAAAATTCTAGTATTAATTAAGCAAGCAGCAGTTTTCTGCACCTGTTCATAGAGCAGAGCAGCCTTACCAATGGACAATCAGCTGTACCACCAAAACCAGAACACCTGAATTTCTCGGATGAAGGGAAAATATTACAATTTTGTCTTCTTATTCCAACATACACAATATTTTCAAGTCTTCCAATACAATACAGAATGAAGCTCTCATAAGATATTGGATGCAATTTTCAAATGGATACTTTTTTTAAAACTCAAAGACTAAATAGCTGACTGCAAGTCATTCAAAAGATAGCATGTTTCAGAATAATTTTTCCCTTTCTAGACTCAATCCATCTCCTCATCAATAACGTTCTTTCACTAGGAAGTAGAAATCGGTTTCCAAATATTTAATTATAGTTGGAAAAAGATTACAAAATACAAAGTTTTATTGTACTTGAGACTAGAGAAAAGTATTACTTTCATTTTTCCATTTCCTTCAAATTCGAGAAAAAGTAACAACCAAACAAATGACAACAAAAACTAACAGATACATGAACTAGTTTCACCAATAAAGCTTGGAAATTCAGAAAGGATTTCACCAAATAAATGTCAGTGGCTGAACCTGGCAGAAGCCATTCCTCACAGAAGTGCTGCATTCCTAGAATGAACTAATGCCCTTCAGTAATACAGAAAATCAGTCACTCAGGCAAGGCAGGACTTAGAAGAGACCAAGGATTAGCATCTCCGAACACTGGAGTCAAACGAAGCCTTTTGGATCCCATGTCAATTCAGAGCTCATCATGCTTTGCAGGGTCCAGACTGGGTTTGATGAAGACTCCCTCCATGGCTTTCCAATAGTTGTGGTGGTTGGCAGCAGGCATGCCATGAACTTCCCGCTGACCTCTAATGGGGTGGCCGTACTGCTCCCCCGTGATGGACAGGAACACCTCAGTCCCCACGTGCTTGAAGCGCACGGCATCCTCCCGCTCCCAGTAAGTCCCACTGCACTGCACAATCCAGAAATCCAGGTCATCTCCTTCGCCATCATCCCCAAAGGCACTTACTTCCTGTTAGAGACACAAGCTTCCTGAAGTGAGAGTGTAAGCAAACACCTCCAGGACACACACATATCAACCACAGACTCAACAGAGTTTAAAGACAAGGATGGGGAAAGAAGAAATGCTGTTGTTTTGCTTTGTCAACAGTCACCAAAGCCAGAAGCAGTAAGGTTCTACCACTAAAATCTGAACACAAAGTGCCAACAAACTCCAACCTGTAATCTGAGCAAAAAGTGCCAAAAAAACCCCAAACAAAACAAAACCCAACAATGACAGTTGAACATTCTTACATTAATGACAATATATGAAGTGTCTACACTGAAAAATGAAACCCAAGGGGAAGTTTTAGAGTCAATCTTTTCCTTAAATAATTCTTTTGAAATGTTATTTTTTCATCACTTTTTTAAATAATCAGGTTATCTAGACACCCTACACAGAGCTGGACCTTATTGGTTCAGTCACTTTACTCATGGTGAAAGAAAAACCTTTTCCACAAAGAGTCAGATCTTCCAAGTTTGAATGTAACAACCTATCTACATGGCCTGATGAAAGACTGACATGAATAACAACAAAAATCTTCCAACAATTGCATTATTTAAGAGAGATTTTCAATCTTGGAGAAGTATTTGTTCAAGGAGAAGACTGGGGCTGAATTACAGTTAGAAACTACACTCTTCTAGATATGTACAAAACTATAAATAAATATGATTGCAAGAGCAGATTCGGTTTTCCTGTGGAAGGAGGACAGATAAATAAGAACAATGAAATGAAATAGAGATAGCAAGAAGATAACTGGGACTAAGAGACTGGATCACCAAGGAATTTGGACATAGGAATGCCTAGAGTTATAAGACATGATTAGTTGTCTTGCTCTAGAGCAATCTTCACAATGTTGAGGGAGATACTCAATCTCCTGCATCTTGAAACACCAAACATTTCAGAACAGTCTTCCCAGTAGCAATGGTGCAGAAAAACAAAATGCAGATTTGTTACAATTACTGTGAAATACCAATACTGGCACATACTAATTTTTACCTCTGTCAAGAACTGAAATACACAATTTCAAGATGCAGAAAAGCATATACTTGAATCTGGGTATGCACAGACATACTGCTTCTGGCAGCTGGTACCCAAGTCTGATTCTCCAAAAACACGAGTAACTGGAGAGACTATTGTCAACAGCATGCACTATTTATACAAAAGCTTAAGATTTAAACCAACTCACTTGGTTATTGGAGAGTGGTGATGGGAAGTGATGAGTGTGCAGATTTTTCCCCGTGTTAACATGGGTAAGTCGTATGGCTTGCCCACATTTCACTGGTGTCCCACGCTGGCAACTGCTGTCACTCTTCCCACGGATCCGCCAGTAGCTGTTGGCATCATCTGAAGCTTCAACTCCTGTCACTGACTGCTGCCCACTTCCTGTTTGAATAGAATTAAATGACACAAGACTTATCCCACCTCCCCAGTTCAAAAAGACATGAAAGAACTAAAGAAATTTGCTTTAATGTTCTCATGCCTTCATGTTTACAAGTTGCTTAATTCTCACAGTCCACTTACCGACTGCAAAGGTAATGCAGGTACCAAATAATCTTTCAGAGGGAAGCAGTGAAACAGTGTGTGTTAGCAGATGCAAACTGTCAAAGTTCATGGTGAACACACAAAAAAACCTGATCCACGACAGGTACTATTCACACCATCCCACCTTTATCAAAAACACTACCAAGGTCTTTGTGTCCCCAAACAGACCAACACCCTCGTTGCCAGAACAGACACTGGGAAGGTACAGCTGAGGCCCTTGACACTGAACAGGGCTTACCTCAGGGACAAGGGCAAAGCATCCCTGTCACATCCCGACTCCAGGGCCCACAGTGCAGCTGACACGCCTTCCAGTCCCGCAGGCCTCAGCATCCTCCTGCCCCTGCCATGTCTCCAGCGCACCCCTCCACA
>NW_008238337.1:8480533-8488184 GCF_000691975.1 Corvus brachyrhynchos
CGGCTGCCGGGCCCCCCCGGTGCAGCGCTGACACGACTCTGCGGTTTGCCCTTGCTGAGAACGTAGGAGGAGAGGTCAGGTGTGTCACTGCTGCCCTCTCGTCTAACGTAGTCTGGGCTGTATGAAAAGTTATAGCCAAGTCAGGCTGAGGGGTTGTTAAAAGGCCTTGGGGAAAAACGTGTTGTGGGTAGGACTGTTCAATTATCATCAGAGCCTGGACAGGACAAATGTCCTCACAGCGAGAGCCGTGCCAGAGACAAACCGGGTCTGAGGTCACAGCCCAGGTAGGGGCAGTGTTTAGACACAGCCTCGGGGAGCCGCAGTTGGCGCTGTCAGGTCAATCAGCCCCTGCTGTTCCATTCAGGCCACTTCTAGCTCAGAGCTGGCAGGCGGCACAGTTAGGTCTGCTCCTCCCTGCAATTCTGATTCTTAGAATGGAGTAAATATCTACCCATTTTGGAGATTTACGGAGATAAGTAGCACAGTGTTGAAAAACAAAGGGAATTCATGTTTGTGAAGTGACTTGGATGATAATACATCACAGCTCCAGTAATTTCTGGATTATATTAGAGCTTGTAATTATAGGGCATAAACACTTCACAAAGAAGAACTAACAATGGTTGCTGTAACATTAAGCTGTAGCAACAACATAACATCTTTGCTTTTGGATCCCAAAATTTGCCTTCTGTGCTTCAGTCTCTTGCAAAGTTCTTATAACAAAGAGATTATTAAGTTCTAGTTTGTAGAAAAAACACCTGCATGAATTAACATACGTACTGTCCTTTATTGCATACATATTGTCCTTTATTGAAGAAATACTCCCCACCCCCCCAAAAGAAAATCTCAATAAGGGGCAGCCATGGACAAAGGACACTTGAACTCCTACATAGTTCAATAGCTTTTGCCTCTGAAACTGCTCATAGGATTCACACATGTACCGCATCACAGCCTTATGTGAGTCCCACATAACACTGTGAAGAATGCAATGTAATTCAAAAGAGCAGAAGATTTTGATCTTCTTAGTGGCAAGGAGACAGGTAGAAGGAGGGCTCCTGTCTTGGGACTTAAATCTTTGTAATAATGGTATTTTGTCCTTGCAACAGCAAAGAACTGAAACACTGCACTTGATATTACAGGATGATTTAGAAAGCACATTAGCGTTGCTGGGTAGTGCAAACATCATAAGATGCTCAGCTGACTCTCTCTTCCACCAGTCCTGAAGCTGCAAGGCTTTTTCCTGCCCATGTGATACCACTCAATTGAATGGTTAGTTTTTTTGTGGTAGCTTTGGCCCATTTTCCATAGCTGTAGCTACATTTAAGAAAAATCTCTTACTTAAATGCCAGGTCAGCATTAAAACAAGCTCAAGTACTTAACTCAGTCACATACATATGTGTCTATACACATACACACACACACACACAGAGTGTGCTTTTCTCAGGACTAAAAACTCATTTCCTAGTGCTGGAAGTATAAAGGTTTACTCACAGAAAAGCAAAAAATCCCCCACTGATAGTCAATTGTCATATTTTTATGTCATTCTAAGCAGCCTTGCTGTTCTAAGACAACAGCTCACATTTGCTTCTGTTGTTATAACTGGGGAAAAACCAGATGTCTGTGGTTGCCATTTTAGCCGTGGAAAATCAATCATATGGGGCTTTAGCTGGCACCTGTCTATCTTTCTGGGAGGTCGCTCAGTCTCAGTGCATTTAATGCCGTTTACATGGTGCTCCCTACAATGCTTTTCTGTCCCACTTTAGAAACATAATTGGGTTAGAACGGTTGCCATCAAAGAGCCCATCAATGCCAAACACCCATGGCAATTAACAATCACCTCATTGCGACAGGGCCCTCTATTGTTTCTGGTAGATTGCTGTAAGCTCCAGGTAAATTGCCTCAGAAATTATGTGGCTTCACATTGGTCATGGGAACATCAAGGGTTTTTTATAGGAACCTCTTTATGATTCTTGTTTATACACACAAACAAAATAATTCAACAGTGCTGTAAAAGGGGAGAACGTAGAATGTAACTACGAAGCCTTCAATCACTTAATCTGCTCCTCCCTCCCCAATCCTTGTGCACAATTGATTTTCAAGCATTTTGGAAAGTCCTACCATTTCCACTCAGGTGCAGCTGTAGGTACAACCTGGCCCTCCCTGAAAAAATGATTGAGATTCCTGCTTTTAGCATGCAGGAATGAAAAATCTGTGGCACAAGAAAATTTCAGAGGGTGTATGCTGACCCAAAGCAACAGATTATAGAAAAGGGATATAGTTTTTATGCTGGCCTTTGTTTAAGATGCTTCAGACTTTCTGTTTGCTCTTCATGGCTAGAGCAGTTACTGACAACTAAGGTAGCAGAGCTGGCAACTCCTGGGTGTAGTCTGCACCCCAAAAAGCACTGGTGCATCTTTTGGCATAGACAGCCCTTGGTTTATGGGGAGCACTGCAGCAACCCTGCGTTCTTTCTCAGACCAACACAAACTGTAGGCAAAACAGACAGGGACACTTCTGAAACCGTTAGTACCTGATACAGAAACAAGTCCACATGAGCTCTTCCACTGGCTTTTCTCTGCATCTGGTCCCTTCTCTGATATCAATAAAGATGAACTGTACTGAATTCAAGAGAGTAATTGTAGACAATAAGGTCTGCAAAGATTCTGTGCTTTTTTCTGTCTCCTTCTTTCACTCCACACTGAGGAACAGCTGGTTATAAACCTCACTTCAGATGAAGCATTTGTCTCCACTGGCATGCCTTACAACAGAGCTCTTCCAACTGTGACCCCTAAGCCTCATACAAACAGTGAACAGGAGTAATAATGATAAAATGCTCCCACCCGGGGAGAAATCGAAGTGACAAAAAATAGCTTGCCAAAAATTTATAGAATTCCAGCATCTTATCACTCAGCCTAAGTTGTTTAAGGACTAGATTACCAAAATAATTTGCTTAGATTTTTGCATTCAGTAAATATAAACAATGTAAGAATAAGCAGAGTAAGTAAATAAGCAGAAGAGATTTACAAAAAAAAGTATTAATGAATACATACATGCATATTTAAATTGAAGGTCTTTTCATCTGGGGGAGAAAAGTTCACGTTTTTTAATTGCTGTCTTCTATTTCTAGTCTTGGAGGTAGAGGGGATTTCCTGGGAAGTTCTGCAGAGTCCTGGCAATCTGTGTCCATCATTGTCTCCATCTCTCAGCCACTCTCCTGACTGATGCTTGTCCTTCAAGAGCGGGGGATCTCCCCTCAGAACGCCAAAGGAATTAATCTGCCTTTCCATTCAATCAACTGAGATTTTTCACATGTTTTCAGTGATGCTGAGAGGTGACAACAATCACTGTAAGTGATCTGCCAGATTAATTTGCATGTGTAGTGACATTGCTGAGGTGTTCCCGAAGTTTGCATTAATTCCTTTTTTTTTTTTTCCTTAACATAAGGACCTGCCTCTGATATCTTTAATTCATTTTAATGACTCCTTATCAACATCTGTAAAAATCAGGCTCAGACTTAACTCTGCTTTTTTTTAGACAGTGTAAATTGAAGCTGAGGAAGTTATTTAGAATTTGTAGGCATGGACTGGAATTGTTGTTTTGATGACTAGCTTCTATTTTAGAATAAGAATGTAAAAATACAATGTATGTTACATCAGTTCAGGCAGCTTTTAAAATAACTTAGTTCTTCATGGGATTTTAAAAACCTCTAGACATCTGTTTCAGTGGTAGGTAAATATGAATGTAATTCTGAAAATTCCACTGAACATTTATGCATCTTTTATATAACCTGCCCTTTTCTCACCTCAATAGAGATAATTTCCTCTAGGAACCTTTATCATAAATACCAAGAAATGAACTCCAGATAGTATAATAACTTTCAGAGAGGTCAAACTGAATTCCTGATGCAATCAAACAGTTCATGGAATCAGATAGTGTAGGTTAAGCTATTAATGTGTACAGTTAAACAGTACCTATTTTGGACCCATCATTTAATTGTCTAGGAGAAATATCCCCCATCTCAACTCTTTTTTGACCAGGTGTCTTTGTATGTTTAATAGACCTCAACATCAGGAAAAGAGGCATCTGGAAAAGGAATGTGCAGGCTTTACATCATGTCAACCCCAGTTAGAAGGCACAGATGCTGTAGCTTAGTTCATATAGTTCATATTCAAATATAAATTTTTGCCATACATTAGACACTGAAGGAAATACAGCAGAGAGAAAATAACCCTCTGAAAAAAGGGAGAATGGATTAAAATTCATTGCCAATGAGGCACAGCACCGCCAAGGACCAGAGACCTGCTGTGTGCAGCAGGAAGGATTTGAGTTTGGTGCTTTTAACAGTCCTTCATAATTCAATGCTGAGTGTCAGGTTAATAATGTCACAATGCCAGATTTTGCCTTTCAGCCACCTTGCTAGGACCACACACCTTGCCAAGTACTGGCATTATTTTGTGCTGGTGTTAATTCAGGTATTTCAGACACTGGTGAGGGAAGGTGACAGGTACTGCCTGGCTGTGTCACATGGTAAGCAGGGAAGCCTTTCACTCTTAGCAGATGTATCCCAGAGTTTGGGGATTTCAACCCTTTTGGATGCAAGATGGACAAAGCTGTTCTATGGATGAAAAACTGTAGTTTAAACATTTCTACAGAAGCCACTGAACTTCAAAGATTTAGACTAAATCTTTGAGGCTGGGACAGAGAAAAAAATGTTTACATCCTTCATTTTAAAAATGGATTTTACTTTGTCTCATTTCAATGCCTTTTACAATTCACACTTTCAACAAAATTTCATGCAAGGAAAAGACAAACCAAGTCCTACTGTGCTACCATTGTAATCCCAAATGAACTAACTAGCTGCAGCCAAGGGAACAAGAAAAAGAAAACACATTTTTTATGTCAACGTGTAAACAGACGCCTTGTTGGAAGCAGTAATTGTTGGAAAACACTTTTGTGAAATACAGGAAACTCGAAATTTGCTACTGAATAACTCAAAGTTCAGGGAAAGAAATTCAAGCTCAAAAGCAGTGAAGCACTTGAGGATGGTGAGAGCCCCTACTGGCTTTTGCAGCTGAGGTAGGGCTGTGTTTTGTTTTAGTTAAGCTGGAAGATGCAGCCTCTGCTTAGTCCATGTCTTGGCTTATGCAGCTCCACCAGAAATATTGGCCAGTGTTCCTGTCTTCAATGCAGAGGAAAGACTATCCAGAGGGAGCTTGCCTTGCCTTTCAGCTCGAGGTTGGATTTGTAAGGGCCTTTCCCCTCTGGGCTCTGTGGGGGTCAGCTCAAGGGCTGTCTTGGCAGCCAGCTGTGTATGCAGGCTGCAGAGGGAGCACTGCTGCTATCTAAGGGGATGTGGCACAGGGGCAAGATTTGCTTGCTGGGCAATGTTTGCTTCCAGTCACAGGAAGGACAGCTGGATAAACAGGTATGAAATCAGGAAAGAAAAGCCTCTAGGAAGTGCATTAAATATTTAAGAAGGATGTTACCATTAATAGCATTAAATGCATACTAAGGTTAAGAAGGCTGAGAAGCCAAGCTTTGTCTAAGATTCTTATGTAGTGCCTCTCACCTGTGTAGAGGCAGGGAGCACTGACAGTTCTAGAAAGAGGAAAAAAACCCCAGAGTTTGCATTGGCAAGGACAGGAGGTACTTATTTTATGATTCATTACATTATTTCAGAGTTGTGCTGACTTCAGCTGTTATAGTAACAGCACTCATCAGTAAGTGAAGCCTCTTGGGGAATGTGGGCAGGCTGTGACGTTCATCTCCCAGAAGGGGAAGCAAGTAGCAGTTGCACAAATATCCCCTCTGAAATACCAAGGGCACTGGAAGCCTTTACAGAACATCAAAAACTTTTCTGTAACAGAGCCATACGGCTATCAAATGACAGAAAAGCTCACAGGAATTGCCTCAATGAAGATTTAGCAAGTTGTCTACAGCATTTTAGCATGATTTGTTTTGAATTTCATTTTGTATAATTTTTTTCTAAGAGAAAATGCCACTGAAGAGGCAGAAGGCTGTCTCCAGCTCTCACCATCATTTCCAGTAGTCAGTGTTCATTTTACATGAACAGGGAAGGGCAAGAAAGAGTAAGAAAGTGACAAACAGCTGATGTCCACTATCGATGGACAGCAGAAGTCTCCCATGCTCCCAGTCTTCCAATGCTGCCCATTTCAAGGCCTTTAGGGAGACCACGGCCTAGGAACCAAATTCTCCCATGAATAATATTGCTGCCACCCATTCTGCTTTTATTTTTCTCCTTCAAATTATCCAAATAAACTTACAAATTAATATCCAAAACTTAGCTGCCCCTCAAATCGCCCTCAGTCTAACGGAAACAAAGTTCTGTAGCAGTTTGCTACATGGACTGCAACTGATGAGAGCCTAAAGATAACAGGGCTGAACCTACCTCAATTCAGTGATTCCAAATTCCTTGTTAGGAGACAAATCTGGAAAACCACTGCTTCCACAGGTGTTCATGCCCCCACATAGTTGTTTCAAACTTTAGCTCCAAAGTGTGAGAACAGTGGCATTTCCTCTGCTGAAGTGTGCTTCTATGTCTCCAAAGTGATGGTTCTTCCTTTCCTGAGGACAGTCAGTCTCTGGCTGTGCCTACAAGTCATGTCCTTGACTTTGGGGCATGGGCACACCAGCTGTCTTTTAGGAATTGAACTCTGCTGAAAAAAGGAGACACCTGGAGGCTTTGGTTTCTTTATATATTCTTTGTACAGGAATTAAGCAGCAGGATAGTCAGTCAATTCCCACAGAAACAACCCTTAAAGCCTTTTCCAACCCATTTCACTCCAGCTGCTCTTCCAAGAAGCCCGTGCTTGGCTTGACAGCTGTGTCTTCACTTACCTCCATGCTGGCACAGGTTCAGAGGTGGAAATCACCATCTGCAATCATCCATGCAGGAGTCCTAGTCCCACTGTGATTCCTGCTTCCTGGAACAAGTTAGCAGCAAACACCAAGGCAGCTACCCTGGATCCATGGACATGTTACCATGACACTTTCTGAGTTGCCACTCTCCCTACCCAAACATGAGTTTGTTTTTCCTCCTCCAATGTCAGAAGTAGGGGAATGTTTTGTGATAATATTACAGACCAAGAAGGGGGTTGTTCTGCTTTGATAGAATGTCATCCTCTTCCACAGGTAAAAAACGCAGGCTGACAGTATCTTCCATTCTCCAATTCTCAGCTGAGTACTTGACACTTTCATTCTGGTAGATCCAGAATAGCTTTTCTGCAATAAGAAAAAGCAGTTCAATGCCAGGACAAACAAGATTTTACATGCAGCCTGATGGAGAACTGGCTGACATCCAGCACTGAATGACAGCATATTAGAAGCTGCCCTTCGTGAAACTCTCGTCTGTTCTCCCTGGTGCTCTCCAGCCCAACACCAAGAGCCATGGGACCTCCTGGCCAGGGTTTGCTGCCCTGTGGCTCTAAAGTCAGACTGAGTGCACACTGCCAGCAAGCCAAGGTGGGGGAAAACAAGCAAGTGTGACCGTCACTGATTGCAGGATTACATATCCATGGCATCGTTGGAATCATCAGTTTTGCGCTGAAGCCAGCACAGAGCACGAACTGAATTGCTTGTACCACCCTCAGCCAAAGGCGGGTCTCACCTCGGGAGTCTGGAGCAGAGACCGCCA
>NW_008238337.1:8488571-8499207 GCF_000691975.1 Corvus brachyrhynchos
GGATCGGTGACCTCAAAAACGTCACGGCTGCGGGGTTGCCTCAGGTGATCCGCACCCGTGCCATTTCACTGGGTGCCGCTGGCGAGGGTGTGCCCGGGAATGGAATCTGAACCCCTGACGCACCCTCGGTCAATTAAATCATCCCACCAAGTCCCTGACCTTTCGTACCCTCCTCATCCCCAGAGGTACAAATTGCACGCAAGGGTTTCCCCCGCAGGGGAAGGCAAGGTTGGTGCTTTCAGGCAGGAGCAGGGAGGGACGGTGTGAGCCCGGCGGCCACACGCAAATCCGGCCACTGTGCGAGCTGCGAGACAGCGGCGGGCTGAGGTGGAGCAGGAGGAGTTAGTCAGGGGCTGAGTCACGATTGGGTTCGCCCCCGGTAAGCCTGTCTTTTCCTGCTTGCCTGTGATCTGCAGACTGCTGATTGTTCCGATTTAACCTCCTTTACTTTTTTGCCAGGGATGACATCTAAGGATGCTTCAGGTGAAGCTAATAGTAACTGGAGATGACTTTGGCTATTGTCCTCGGAGAAACCAAGGCATCGTGGACTGTTTCCTGGCTGGTGCGATATCTAACGTGTCCCTTCTAGTCAACGGAAGTGCTGCAGCAGATGCAGCCAAATTGGCAAGGAGGTAAGCTACTTTCTTTAGCTCCGTTGTGGACAGCCTCCACAAAAAACCAACCCTGGAAAATTTAGAATTTTGTAGCCCCAGAATAAACACTGTATCACTGCTCAGGCTGCTGTAAGAAAGCTGTATTCAGACACACTTAGTAAGACTCTTCATAGTAAAACCAGTGATCTGCCAACCAATACCCATAATGGTCTTTCTCTAGTTTAGCCACTGTGTCTTTTTTCCCCCTCAGGATAGGAAGGCGCTTCCACTGTTTGACTGGTAGAATTTGGGTTTTTTATACTTTCTCCTTCCGCACTCCTAAAGGATGTGTCATCGGAATGAAAGTGCACATTATATATTCAGACCAATCTGCTACCCCTAAAACTATTAGAGAAAAAAAGCGCAAGTCTTTAAATCTCATTTAATTTGATCCATTTTACCCAGGCTGAACACAAGGTCAGCCAGGCTCCTTGCAGAATCAGGGAAAGGTATGATTCTGCAAAGGCTTATTTATAAATCTGGGCAGTGGAAAACCTGATTTTTTTTTTCTACCCCATAAACCTTTTTATAAAAGCACATTAATATTTCTATTAATTCTACGCTTGATAAACACATCTGTAAAAAATGCATACGTAAAGAAAGGGATAATACCTTGTACCTACCACCTTTACTTCTTCACCAACTTCAGAGGCTGCTGGCACAGTTAGCTCTGCAGCAGATCAAATGCTATGTGGCAGTCTCATGGACTAGTCCAGCAAATCCTTTAATAGGAAGCATTATTTGTATTTGGGAGATAAAACCCAGCTAATGCTGTGGGCAGGCACTTGGAAGCAGGAGTATATCCTGAAAGAGAGAACATCAGGATTGAGAAACAATTTAGGAAAGCAGAAAAGGAAAGGAGCTGTACTGCTACTAAATAAACTGAGACCTTAAGCTTCAAATGCAGCTGCTGTGGGGGAGAGCTTCATGAGAGTCCTGCAGTCCTTGTTCTCATTGAGCATCTCTCCTCACTTTGCTATGGTTTTAAGGGTACTTGAAAATTGCTTGTAGCTTCTTTGGTGTAGGGTAGCAGAAGAAAGCCAGGGTATGGTGTTAGTGGCAAACTGGTCTGTAAAAAGGCTAGAGATTCCACACAAACATCGAGGGAGGAACTGCCTGGGAATGAAAAGGGGAGGGGCACAACACCACTGAGATTCCTAAAATCCTATTAGTAAATGAAACAGAAAACACAGAGAAAGCCAGCACATCTCTCAGACACAGAAGCACTGTGAAACCCTTTAAACCCCAGTGATCTGGTAATGTTGTCAGCTATTTTAGCCACGGTCTTTAGCAGGCTTTTAAAATAGAATCCACCTGGCCTCATTTCCATAGCCAGGAAGTAGGCCATGTATCAGGGGTTTAAAAAGCATATTTGAATCCAGGTCATGACACTTGTGCTGGCAGCTGATACAGGTTTGAAAAGACAGGTTGGAGGGCAGGGGACAGCAGAGGCTGCAGCCTGCTGCTACAATTTGATTTTTTTTTTTTGGTGGGGGGAGTGGGGCAGAATGTAATTTTGAATTGTCAATGTGAATGAAATGCATTTAAATCTATTCCTGAGCATATAAGCAGGGCGACTTTGGGAACATCTGTCAGCACTGAAGATCAGCAGCCCAGGTTCTACAGTTCCTCATTTGTGTAACTCTCTGCAGGTGTGTTCAGCCCTACCCAGACATGGGGGGAGCATTAGCAGGTGTGAAGAAGAGGGTTACTCAGGTTCAATGCAAGCCCTTCAGCTGCTGCTAATTGGCACCTGTGTGTGTAAACAAACTCCTGTGTCACCCCTGAGATATTTGTTCATGTTACAAAAGCTGATTCAAACTCTACGCAGATGACAAATAGGTCAGACTTACTAGAAATGTCATTGAGCTCTCCTCATCTTGTGGCGCAAAAAGGGGAAAGTATCACTTGCTTGACTGTCTTGCCACTATTATTCCCTCTTTCCCCTGCTTGGTGTCATCTCCCATCCCACTGTAAATATTGAGGCTTTTTATTTTATGGGATGGAAGTCTACCTATTTTTTTTTCCTCCCCATGTTTTTCTTCCCCTATTCAGCCTTGACCACTGGCATAAGCAGGAAGGGTGGATCTATCCCCAGCTGAAAGAAGAGCCTTGAAGCAAGTAGTTTGTCCTTTCCTGGGGCACATTCCAGTGCTGTGGAATTTGGCCTTACACACAGGTGGTGCCAGGATTGTCAGTGATGGACTGCTTCTATGGCTGCTTGATAAACTGTCTCTGACATGATTGCTTGTCACTGCAAGTCTTTAGCTCTCACTCCTCACCTGGTTTTCAGTTAACTGGACACAGGCAGAGCTAATTAATAAGCAGACAACTTTTCCTTCCTAAGCACCTCACACTGCCCTACAATGTTAGGACTCAGCATCCTTCAGAAAGGAGCACAGTTCCTCTGAAATGTCTTTCTTCCTTTCATTTTCACAATAATTCTGTAGTTTCTGAGTATACCATCTGTTGCCCTGAGTCTTGATTAGAAGCCTTGGCAGACATGTGATGATAGTCAGCAGATCTTTGTATCAGCTCTAACACAAGCCAACTGCAGAACAGCAGAACCAGGTAGTAAAAGATACACCTTCGTTTACATTCAGGCTCAGGATCTTGGGCTTTCCTCATTCACTGTCACAACTGGGCTGAAAGAAGGGGCACACTCATTTCTGGCAACAGAGAGATTTCAGCAGAGTCCTGATCCATCACCAAATGACAAACCTATTGATAGCATCTGCCAGAGCAAAACATAACCAGAGCAGCAGGTGGGAGAACAGACTGCCATTGTGGGTTGAGGGTTTTTTCAGTAACTCAAAACTTTTCTATTTATGTGGTCTCCACTGACTCTGATTTCCTGCTTATCCATATAATATAATCTTAATTTTCTACTTAATAGGCCCTACCTTGAAGTCAAACAGACTTCCTGGTGATTATTCCAGAGCCTTTCCCAGAAACTAGAAGGGTTATTTTGTAACCTTAAATGAAGAGATGCCTTAATTTTTCCTGAGAAGGATGGAGATAGAAATAGAGTCACCTAAGACAGTTTTCTGCCATATCCCCCACCCCTTCCCTTTATATCAAACAGCTCAGGTATCACTGAGCCTTAGGACCCTTTTCCATTTGTTTGTGTCCAGATAGCTTTTGAAAAGTGACGTATTTTAGAACACAATCTCAGTCTTCCTGGGTATTTTTTTGCAGTTTAAATACTGAACATCAGCTGAAGCCCCCACAACATCTGGGTACAGTTAATAGAAGAATTTTAAAAAGCCACATTTAATTGCTCCCTATGTTTTCACTTCCTTTCCCATCAACACTAATTGCAAAATGTGTGTGTAGATAGTGACTTAATTCTGACCCTCCCAGTCAACATCTGACTAATTTAGAAATCTCTCATGCTTTCTCATCATCCTTTTGTTTGACTGTTAATCACACAGCAGACAGTTCCACTGCTGAACTGTTTGGCTAGGGGTGGGACCCAATCTGAAGCCTAACACTAGAATCCCAGATCATATTGACTTTACTGGCAATAGTCCATTTTACTGACGTAAGGCTACAGACACAGGAGCTGCACTTGATACAAAGATGTAATTACAACAGAAACTCGGGTCCCTAAGCTGTGTTACAGCACCAGTTCTTAACACTGCGGAGGCTTAAGAGCATTTCTGGCAGAAGAAATAGGTTCTTAGCAGTCACAGAGCAAGAAAAGATGCTATTTAATGAAAGACAGATATTACTGAATGGTAAAAGTGTGTGTGAGGAAGTATGCAGAAGCCAACATGAGGAAACTGAGAAGTGCATGTTTTTGCTCAAAGCCTTGCTTTGTCTGGCTTCAGACACTTGGGTGTTCATGGAAGCTGGATGTTTATATGTAGATATTTACATGAGGCTGTGACTTGGGTCACCCTTGGGCTGAAACCTGATGATCAACAATTTCCTGGATGATACAAATAGGATGTTGAAGGTGGGATCTGTTTACCTGTCCAGAGAAAGGGTAAAGTGCCATGCTTATGCCAGGGCATGTAACCTTCAGCAAGGCAATTGGGACTGTGCTTGGCAAATCTCATAATTCCCACAGCTATTCCTACTCCCAGGAATACAGAGAGTCCCATGGCATGGCCAGGCAGGACCCAGGACACTGTTACTCATCCACCAAACTCAGAGTGACTCGGTGTAGTAACCATCTCCAGGGTCCCTTTGCTGCCAAGGATGTGAATGAACAGGGATGGCAGCTGCACATTGCCTCAGCAGAGACATTTGTTCAGAGCACTCGTGTGGCAGAACAAGCAACTACGTGAAAAGGAAGCAGTCTAAGCAGTTTAACTGCTTGTATTTCCTCTCTCTTTGATAACTGGGCTGGGCCTGCTGACTCAGAAATCTTTCCAGGGTGAATTCCTTCTTGCTCCTTGTAGCACTTGTAAGGATATTTCCTCCTGCACAAGCCTCTCCTTTTTTTCCTCCCACCTCTACAGGGAATGGTGAGAAGAGAACCACAGAGGTAACAGCCAACTGTCAGTGCAGATAGCTCACTAGTGGATTAACCTCAGTGGCCTGAACCTCTTCTCCATAAACTCCCAGGCAGCTCAGTCTAATGATGCCCCTGCTGTAGGAGCACACACCTGTAGCTACTGTCCTGTGGCTTTAACAGGAGTGAACTGAACCCCTGTGCTAAATCCTGCTTCACATCTCTGCACTCCCTGTGGCTCTGGGACAGACTTGCAAACATAGACAGGGGCCTCTCCAAACAGATTGGAAGGGTCACTGCTGCTTAAAAGAGTCACCAAAAAGGATTTAGAGACACCAAGTAGATTCTTCACATCATTTTGTTTTGACAATGGGAGCTGTATGCAGAAACTAAACTGTTGCCTGAAGCCCAACGCCAATCCTTTTATTTTGCATATTGTGTGAACAATTAGCAGTTCATGACCAGCAGTGGCCACCAGGGCTCACCCTGTCCCGCCTGGAAATGGCTTGGGTAGAGCAGCGGGGATGAGGCCAAACCCACAACAGCTGAGCTCTGGTCCCAGGGCAGCATCACATGCTATATAAGCTGCTTGAGCTGCTGGTCTTAGCATCAGTATTTCAGCCAATAAATTAGCAGATATTTTACAGTCTTTTGAAAGATATGGGCAACTACAAAGTTGTTGCTTTCTTTTTGTTGTTGTTTCTGTAGCAGAAACAATCATACACACTCTGAAAAATGGGTCCTTTCAGGATATTCCTGCACCTTGACTTTTCTCCCTGCTAGCTTGCAGTAGAGCTCTGCTGTACCCACTGAACTGTCCTCCTTCCCATATCCTTACAACCTTCCCCTCATGCCTTCCTTGGTGCACCTCCCACAAATGAATATTTCTAAACAAGTTTCTCATGTGTGGCATTTTGAATTTTTTTTTTCAGTGCTGTATCTCAGAGCCATTAAACACAAGCAATTCCTCTCCAGACGCCTCAGCATGCGCAGTCTGTCCAGGCAGGACTGACTCCACAAGAAAACTATTAAGATATTCAGCTGGTGTTAGGCAGAGCTCTGAAACATGCTCTAATGTTACAGTCAGGGTCTCCTCTTACCCGAGGACAAGGCCAGCTCTCTCTGCACTTCCACATTCTGCACATTCCCCAGCTCTGGGGCTGGGTTTTGCTCTGGTGAGGAGCTGCTCTCATGTTCCCCAGTGCAGCCCTTGGCTCCTTGGTGTCCCACACCTGTCAGAAGGACTTGCCTTCTCCTGGAAATAGCTTCCCTCACAGCATTTGAGGCATTGCACAATTGGAGGCAGTTCATTTGATGCTTCTGGGAGACAACACTGAGAGGCTCAGCTGTTCATTTCTTGCCCTCCCACAACACATGAGAAAGAGAGTACTCAACAGAAAAAGTCCATCTGCTGATTCATGGTAACACATGTATCCTTTTTTTCTTGCAAACAGCACTGGCAGTGGTACAAATAATACTTCAGCTGATGCAGTCAAGAGCTTCCCAGAGACAGGATAAAGATTCTGGGGTGGACTTCTAAAAGAAAACCATAAGAAAACCACAGGCTTCCCATCTGTCTTTGGGCTCATGCAGGGTGCTCAGCAGGTCACAGGATGGAGGGGAAGCCCTCCTGCCACAGTACCCTTTCTGCACTGTAGCTGCCTCCTGCCCTGCCCTGCAGCCTGTCACTCCCAGTGACACACCTTCCACTTCTTGTGTTAGCCAGGAGTTGGTGTGCTCAGGCCCCAGCTACAATGAACATTTAACATCAGTGAAACAACCAGGCCCTGCTGTACAGAAATCACCAGATCAGAAAAGCCAGAGAGGACCTTTCTCCAAAAGCTGTTTTGCTCTGTTAAACAAACATTTGAGCTGCTTAATCACACACTGGACTCATTTTGTTCCACAGAGCTGTGCATACAACTTGGCTCCTAATGTTTATATCTTTGAGAAGTAGTATCTAGCAACTGTCTGCACCATCTACCTGGATCAAGACATGGAAGAGCCAGGAAAAAAGGACTTTCAGTCCTGCAAGGGCCAAAGCCTTAGGACCTGAAGGAGCTAAATGACTCTGACTTGGTCTAATCCATCCACAGTCCTGTCTCCAGTGAGTTGGTGCTTCACTAGTCAGCCTCAGATGTCAGACGGAATGGGAAGATCTCAGTTTTCCACACTTTGCCTAGATGGAGATTGTTTTTGTTTTCTCCTTGTGGTACAAGGGCTGTACCAGGGACAGACCACACCTAGTTCTAGGAGCTCCTTGCAAATGTTCCAAGAAGAATTTAAAGTATCACAGACTTGTTGCCTTGAAATTCACTCTGCACCATGGCTCAGACTGGGCAGCACAGACAGAATATTGCAGTCCTGTCATCCACTGACTGGGTCAGCCAGAGGCCACGGGTTGTCTTGGAAAAAGTTTCAAAGCATCATTTTGGCTACTGATTCTGAGGATTTCCAGAAATGCTAATGAAACCCAGCACAAATCCAAGCATGCACAAGTCCTGTTCTCATAGGGGAATCCACAGCACAGACCAAGAAGGAAACACCAGCACCCTGCTAAGCCCTGTGGCTGAGGGGAGCTCTGCAGCCACACCAGCTCCATGGTTCCTTTTTTTTTTTTTTTAAATGTTACAGAGTGCAACTGGTTAATCAATCACTAATCCTTCAGCTGTGCCAGGGAGATGCTGCTCTGTACAGCTCAGTCTTGTCAGTCACGGAGTGATTGCTTCAGTAGACAGAAGCCTGGCCACTGCAGGCAATTCCAGCTGCAGCCCCTTGGACCAGGAAACCCTTAAACTCAGACAGTATTTACACCTATAGCCTGTGCTGTTGCCATAACAGCTTCCTTGGGCACTGTTTATATATAAATGACTGGATTCTACTTAAGGGCAGCTTTAGGAGTCATCAGGTAAAACTCAAATGTCTCACAAATGTATCATCTTTAACAGGGTGTACAACTCAAGGGGAAACCTAGCAAGGGCTAAGGAAGTGCTTTAGGAAAGGCTGCAAGGTCTGGATTTTTCAGTTAGCTACCAGTGACTGCAGTTACTGGAGTCACAGCAATTAGCCCAAGATACCTTGTGCTGTGAGCCAGAGTGGGAGCAAGTTTTGGGGGCACTCACAGGCTGGCCCTGGCAGAGTGCACAGGGTGGTTACCTGGAGATGTCCTGCTCTGGCTGGGGTCACTCTGCTATCCTTTCTAGCAAAGCAGAGATACAAAGGTGTACTCCAGTGAGTACAGCAACACCTCTAAGATCCGTCTAGTTCTTACACTTAAATCTCCCCCTCTTTGATCACAGTAAAGGAGGTGCAAAGCTTAGCAGATATTTAATTCTGTTACAGACACAACATCCCAATAGGCCTGCATGCCAACCTCTCCGAGGGCTCCCCTGTATGTGAGGTGCTCAAGACAAACTCTTCTTTGCTCAACCAAGATGGATTCTTCCATGGAAAAATGGGATTCAGAACAGCTCTATCAAAAGGTCTCCTGAATATGTCAGAGGTAGGTGAAAGCCACATACAGCTGTACAACTTGCCTTCCTGATACAAATCAGCCTGCATTTATCCCAGCACAGAACAGCTGAGGACCTTTCCCAGGTCCCAGCTGTGAGTAGGCTTAGAGATGAATCCTGCCTGTGCAGCTTGAGCTGGCTTTTAGGTCCTGGGCCTCATTCTGCCAAAGGCTCTGCAGCCTTTGAGAACACATTCCTCCCTGATTCAGTGCCTGCATACACTGTTAACTATTTATCTGAGGAGGCAAAAGGGGCATTGGAGCAGGTATTTGCAAGGAACCTAGAGATCAGTAAAGAGCAAATTGCAGAAAAGTCTTAAGTAGGCACCAGGCTTTTCATCGGCTTGTGATAGGTTTTGATTCTCTAGGGAGATGGCTGCTTTTGCCCCATGAGCAAGGATGAACATGTCCAGGTGGTCAAAACTGCATTAGTTTTAAACAGAAATGGGTGTTCAAATATCCTATGTATCTAGAACATCCCAGTATCAGCACCATCCCCATAAGCAGTACCACAAAGAGCCTCGTGCCCAGGGGAGGCTCTGGGCAGCCCAGCAATGCTGCACATCCCTGTACAACCACAGCACCTGGTGCTTCCCAGAGCCAGGGCCCAACTCCTGCCCAGTGAGGTCCCAGCAGCCCCATCACTCCCCTGCTCTCAGCCTCTGCCAGGGCTTGCTCTGACCCTTTTCTGCTGCACAGGTGAAGCAGGAGCTAAAGGCCCAGGTGGAGCTGTTCCATGAGCTGACAGGTCACCTACCTCCTCACATGGATGGGCACCAGCACGTCCATGTTCTCCCAGGTAAGAAGGAAATCCTCCCAGCACCAAGCAGGTGAGAGGGTGGGCTCAGAGGGGACTCCCCCTGCCACAGCTCCATGTATGGGCAATAAACTCCACCATGAGACACCAGCTGGCAGTTTGAATGTTCCCACCTGACCCCACAGTCCTGCCCAGACCCAAACTTGCTGCTTGGAGCCCTGGGTCTTCCCATAGCAACACCAGGGCATTAATGGCACAAATGGCCCAGGTTCCACCTTTTCCTTCAAGGAACAATAATTCTCCTCAGCATCCTTATTCCATGTTCTCACCCAGACTGAAGGAGGAAGACCAAAGCCAGCAGCAGACTGGCCAGTTTAAACTGGAATGTTGGAGCTTGCAATAGCTGGTGGCTCTTTCAGATGCTACAAGAACCCCATCCTGTCTGTTGTGTTCCGACCCCAGTCCCTGCCTGCAGTTCCCACCTTTAGAGACGATCAAGGATCTTTTGTCGTTGTTTTGCAAATAAAGTAATTGTGGTATGCAGATGGGAAATGGAGTGAGAAAAGAATCCAGGTTTCCCCACTCCAATACTAACTGCCTCTGGATAACACTGCTCTGGCTGTACAGGGACTTGATGAAGAACTTGTTCCTGACAGTGCAGTCACTTCTGGTGCACTCTAAGACCAGAGTCACTCATTTAGAAGGGGGGCTAGACTAAAGGCTCAGTGCCGAAAGGAAGAATGACAAGGCACCTACAGCAGAAGTTCAGGGAGAAATGTTTCCTGTACAGAAGGTGACTCCCATACAGATGAATTTCAGCAGAAGATAAACCAAATGGAATTTTATTTTCTTAAACACAGGAAAGAAAGAAGCCTCTCTGCTAACAGCTTGCAGGGGACACGAGAAGCTGGTTATCCAACTCCTGACTGCTGTCTCTGGTTTTACTTACAGAGGTCAGGCAAGTATTTGCAGAGGTGTTAGAGGAATATGGGATTAAGTACACACGTGTCCCAATAGAGCCAGGCCTGCATAACTGTGACTGGATTCCACCATCTCTGATGGACTTTTACCTGGGAGTAGAAGAAGATTCTTTTAACACAGTGGATGTGTTTACAAAGCATGGAATAAGGTAAGACAGGTGTTACTCATCCTTTTTTGTAGTAAAACATTAAGATTGTATCAGTTCCTGATAGTATCTTTCAAAAATGGAACACCACCTTTCTCTTTAATCTTTGGACTTAAAGAGAGGTTCA
>NW_008238337.1:8499231-8502362 GCF_000691975.1 Corvus brachyrhynchos
TCAGCAGGAGTACAAAAGTGCCGAGGGGGCACAAAGGCTTAGGAAGTTTTGTTTGAAGGAGATGAGTCATTTTCCACTTGAAAGGGAATGTTCTTTCCAGGATATGCTTCTCAGCCTTTCTAGTGAAGCTGCATCAGCCTGGCATCTGGAATGTCAGGAGAAATGCTGCATCAACACTGGAATTTTAGAAGTATTTCTAGGGAAAGTTTTCAAGAACTAAATTTTCATCTTCCAGTCATAGTAGAGAAAGGGTTTTAAGTAGCAGGAAAGATATTAACTCAAAGCAAGTATGTGTTAAGGGGAAGCAAGGAGCTCTGAGAGTTGGCAGTACCACAGCTGGTGATCCCTGCTCTAAGCAAACAGCCTTGTCAGTGTCCTGCATCTCAGGGGCCAAACCCAAAAAGCTCAGCCCTTCCCCCAGTAAAATCCTTCTCTTAAAAGCTTATACAGTGTTTTATGGATTAAAGGCCTTTCACTAGAGACCCTGCAGTCACCTCTCCTTGGGAGCAGATATCATTACTTCCTCAGTCCACTGGAAACGTTATTTTCTGGGAATTTTTTTTTTTTTTTTTTGTATCAGTTCTTCTGAACACCAGCAGCAGGCTGGCATTTCTCCCTTCTCAAGAAGAGTCGAGCTGGGCTCTTCTGTGATCATTCAGGTAAAGGCTCCAGCCTCGATTTCTTCCAAAAATGTTCTTATTCTGCCCTCACATGCACTGGCTCAGCTCTCCTGGACTCATCCAGGCACTTAGAACTGACACTTGCAGCCAGACTGGAGCAAAGAATTGTGTGAAGCTACTAAGAAACAGCGTGTTGGTGGTGTGCTCTAGGAGTAACATTTTGTCCAGTTATTATGGCTCTTTGATACATTCTGGCAGAAGGCTCCTTTAGCTGGGTGGTTGCTATTTTATTTCAGTCACTTTTGTTTCTAGTTAGCTGAGAGTTATTATTCAGGCTTCGGTTGCTTTGATAGTGTGGCATTTCTCAGTTTAGTGCTGCTCTTCCCTTTTGGGAAAATGAAATGCACCTCTAAGCTCACAGATGCCAAACACCCCATGTGCTGTGACATGGTGCATGTCAATACTGTCCCAGCAGCAGTGCTGGGGCTGTGCTGGGCCTTGCTGTCCCTGCAGAACTGCTGCTTGAAACAGGATTCTGGTTTCAATCAGGAAAAGTTTTACTTTTGTTTATAGTTAAAAGTTTTAAAAACCTCCTCCCCCTTTTCTATCTTACATTTTAGGTAAATTTTGATTCCTAATCCACTGGATGTAACACAATTCTCTCCCTACCTCTTTAGCATTAACACCAGTGTTCCCCCCTCTGGCTCCAGGTGGCCAGACATTTACATAGGCCTGAGCACCATGGGCAGGAACATGTCTGTCAGCAGCATCCGGAGTGCCATCGACAGCGCTATCCTGGAGCTCACGGCCAAGGCACCGCAGGGCAGGACAGTGACAATTGAGCTGATGGTGCACCCGGGGTACCCCAGTGTCCCACCCGTCGGCGGCTGTGGGGAAGGACCAGATGATTTCTCACAGTCCTGGGAACGCCTCCATGAACTCCAGACATTAATTAAGCCAGAGCTGCAGAGCCATTACAAAAGCAGGAACATTCAGCTGTGTTCATTCAAAGATCTTTAAATAAATGAGCAGACATCCATCCATCCATCCATCCATCCATCCAATCCACTGAAAACAGGCAGTTGCTAATGTCCAGATCACTGTTAACCAGTGTCACAGCCCTGGTACAGCTCACAGGAGCTGTGAACAGCCTGGGAATGGACACCACCACCCTGTGAGCAGCTCCAGGTAGTGGCCCAGAGCCCCAGCTGCCAATTTTAAGGCCATGTCGTCAGCTCTAAATGTGCCAAACTCCTTCTGTGACACCCCCATCACACCGCCCCAGTGGAGCACACGCTCCCAGGGCTCAGCTCCTGCCAGCAAAGGAGCAGCACGGAGACACTTGGCTGTGAGACACTGCAGCACAGCACCCTGAAGGGTCTGATCATTTCTCCTTTCAGACCTAATGGCAAAGCAAGAAACGTGCTGGGGAGTGGGTGCTGCTTTGGAGCAGTTACTCATTTTAGGTCACCCACAGGGGCCTGGACACCCTCAGCATTTGGTTTTCTGAAAGCAGCCAGTCCCTGCCCCCCAACTCATACCTGCTCACCGATGGTGAGGGGTGCAGGGACATGTCACCCTCAGAGCCCTCCTCTGGTTGGAGCAGTCGGGTCACACGGGGCCCAGTGGGGTCTGCAGCCACCTCCCAGGAGCCGCCTCAGCTGGCAGGAATTGTGTCTCTGCCTGGTTACGTTGCCTCTTGGCATTAAGCCCCCCTAGGAAAGTAACATCAGTCACAGCCCTGTTGGAGAGACTTTTCTGGATGACTTTGCAGGAGCAGCAACTGTTGACCCATCTGCTATTTCAGTAACTGCTGTGTATGAGAGCAGCAGCAACTGGTCCTGAACCACCCACTGCCCCTCAGGACAAGCACGAGCTCTGCCAGCCATAAGCATGGCTGCGAGGGGAGACGGTCCCTGTATTCGTCCCTTTTATTCCCATCACCGGAGCATTCGAACTCCAACAAGCCCCAGTAATGCTGATACATTCTTAAATACAGCCCTGTAATTCCTGTAGGACTTTCACAGGAGAAGAATTATTTTACATTGTTTGTACTCATTCTCTGCACGAGTGATCTATTTAATATAATCAGTTTTGTTAACCATGTTTTTTAATATTAAAATGTCAGTATGATCATCCTTTTAAATGAAAAATAAACTCAGGCCTTTTCTATTGCAAAGCTTCAGGAGGCTTTTGGGTTTGGTTTCATCTGGTGAGTGAACTGAACCCACTCACCTGTCTGCTCCCACACTGCTGGAAAGGCCTCCCTTTCTATCATTAATAGGAACTGTCTGACCTTTCCTATAACGTCTGAGGAAGTTTTTGTCCTGTACAAATAGGAAAAACATCAAGGATGATGTAGAAAATTTTTCCCGATTCTTTCCTATATTATAGAAAATGACAGATGTCTGAGCCGGGGCCGAGTCAGAGCAGGGCAAGGCGTTACCCCTGGGGATGCCTCGGCCCCAGAGCCGCTGCCGGCGCTGCTGCCGGGGGGGCCCCGGGCCGAAC
>NW_008238337.1:8502462-8520416 GCF_000691975.1 Corvus brachyrhynchos
GAAAGCAGAGCTCCATCGCTTACGGAATCGTCACCACATTCTTATGGATACTTTTAAACCTTATTATAAACACTTAAATTACCCAAGTTCTAAGCGCTGAATTGGCTCTGATCGCGCCCATTAGGACGTTACACACCTGTGGAATTCTGGATGCATTTCCTGGCAGCTGAGCATGGAAGACCTGAGGGCAGCCATACCCAAGTGCTGTGCTATGAACAAACAATGGATTTTGTAAATTATGTATTTTTAAGTGAAGAGCATTAAACCCCAAATTTCCGTTTAATCAGAGAAATGAATAAAGAATTACTAAAAGACTACTCAACAGGGAACCTTTCAATTGTGTAAAATATCGGGGAGACACGGAAATGCCTCAGTGGTTCTGTGAAAGCTTTAAAGACAACCCAGTTCAAATTAAACCACTACTACAATCCCAGTTAACTCCCAGACCTCTGTGAAAATAAAACCATGCCACAAAGCCTTTGAGAGCAATTTTTATTAGGGTAGCAGAATGGACTTGCAGAAAGCCTATACCAGTACTCCTGGGTGTGGTTTCACCAGTGCGCTGCTTTTATTGTGGATGTTCAACTGCACGTTTAGAATTCAGCATGGCTTAGGGAACCAGAGAGAACAAGAGCTTGATTTCCTGAGTTATCATAGGACTTCGCACTTGGATTTCTTCTCCTCAGCCTTCAGCCACACAGGTGCTGGATCCCTTTGTTCAGAGGCTGCCCCAGACACGCGCCAGCACTTTGTTTACACGTCTCACAGTTTAGCAATTGGACTATGAAGAACACACCAAGAGAACTGATAGCGAGATCTGTCTTCCGTGTGACCTCTGCAGCTGGAATGGGAGCAGCTGGTGCGGCGCTGCATGGCTCGGCCGGAGCTCCTGGAATCACACAGCCCTTCCGTCCCTTCCCAGGCATCCGATCACAGCAAGGCAGACAGACGCAGTCTTTGACCTGAGAGGCTTTACAACCACAGAGTAACTATCGAGAGTAGCAACGAGGGCAGCAAACTAGTGCTACAGTTTTGTTTCAAATAAAATTTAGAGAATGGTAAGTTTCCATGCCAACAGACATGATCAAAGGTACAGTGACTCAGGTGATGCAGAAGTTACACACTTCAGTTTGACAGATAATTTGGCATTATTTTATTATGAATCTGAGTGAGCGTGAACTAAACAAAATCAGTACCAACTTTCTGCAAATGAAGACACAGAGATGTGAAAATTTGGTAATAGTGCTCTCATAAGCCTGAAAACAACTTAGGAAATGCAAGTTTCTGTAAATAAGGTGAATGTGGTTTAACTTTATTTACCTGCCAAAGAATCTGTCTAAGAACACTTAAACATAAAATTTCTTAGCTCCCTAACTTATAAAAAAATTTACTTTCAACAGAGGTGAGGTACTGGGCTGTCATTGTTTACACTAAATCAGAAGTGAAAGCCAGAGGAGAGGGATGAATGAGGAAATAGCAAATACACAAGACATTAAAACCAAGAGAGACCTACTGCTTGACACACTAGTTCTGAAAGGTTGCAAAGGCAGAGGCTGTATTAAAACTGAATTTAGGAGTACAGGCAACCACCCAGGTGTCAGGGGTTTTTTGACTCAGCTTCCTGCACATCAAAATGATATGTGCTCCCAGATACCGATGGAGCTCTGGAAATAATCCATGCACTCAGTAGCAGACCCCAGCTGGAGAGGGGGAGACAGCAGTTTGACTGTGTGGCAGTTTGTCTGTGGAGCTACGATCACACTCTGGGCTGGGGAGGAAAGGCAGCAGAGGCAGCAGAGACACGGCAAAGGATGCTCAGCTCTGAACAGAAAGGGCTCCCTTCCTTCAGCATGCGCAGGAGTGCCCCGGGGCAGCCGGAGAACGGCTCTGCCCGATGAAGCTCGACTGACACTGAACATTCACTAAATCCCCTGCCCGTGTGTTGGAACACAGCAGCAGCAGCAGCAGCCAAGCACACTCTGTCCCACCTTATTGCTCAGGCCTGGCCTCGCAGCAGCGCCGGGGCTGGGAACGGCTCAAGGGCCATCCCACAAACAGTGATGCTCCTGCTGCATTCTGAGGGAAAACGTTCAGAGAGGACAGCAGTGCTGCCAGATTTAATTCTTGAATTCAAAATTAACATTTCCAAAATAATGATTTTAAAAGACAGTTTGTCACTTTGGTACCCCTTGGTCCCCAATTTCTGGAACTCTCCTGGACTGGTTGCAATGTTGTTCTGTGCACATTTCCCACTACTCTGCATAGGTATTAAAGATAGAAGTGAAGGAAGTTTGCAATCACATTCCACTACTTGTTTGCTACAGATTTTTTTCCCAAAGTTTTCCAAAAGCAGAACATAAGCCATATTCTAATTCAATGACGCACACAAAAACTTGGGTTTCCCCATTTAATAGACATTGGCCAGATTTACATCAGACCCAGACATTATTTCTGATTGGTTTTGTGGGGTTGGGTTTTGTTTATTATGTTACAAACTGAAGTTCAGGGGAACTTGCAACAAGTCCCACAAAGCACAGTGCAACATTTAGAAAGAAAAGTAAACGAAACTGCCAAACACTCAGTCATTTTCTGCCAGAACTGGGATATTTTTCCTAAGACATCACTTTGAGGAGGGAGTTAAAATTCAATGAATGAACTCAAGATAGTGGGAACTGCAAGGAAAAATAAGAAATGACAGCCACAACCTTTTCAATTTAAGGGCAGAATATAAGTCTAAGATATTTTTGATAAATTCTGACAAGAAAAAGAAAACAGCATACTTTAAAGTATATTGAAGCAGTGATTTTTAAACAAAGAAAGCAGAACTAGAACATCTTAAATTTTAATCCTTTCTTTACAGGTTACCTAGCCCACTTTTGATTAAGAAAACTGTAGAAAGTTAGTAACAGCCACAAGTTCACACCGAAAGGTGGCACTTGTCAATTTTCCATAGAGTCCTGCTTTACGGGGTGTCTCAAATGCACTGCTCCGATCTTCTATCATAGGTTGCTGACAGCACTTGTGTCAGATTTTAGTCCACTGGTCGCTTTTCACCATATTTCTTTGTAAACTCTTCAGCGTTCTTACAGAATTTTTTACGGTCCTTAGAGTATTCTTCAGCTAGGTCAGCCCGGAGGGGGTGCTCGGGCTGTGGATCATTCACCAGTGCTATGAGGGACTGGATTACTGTCAAAAGAAGTACAAATACCGTCAGAGACTAAGATGGTTAATTTTTCAAAATCAAAATGTAAGTAAAATTCCCTGTAAGAAAAGAGCTTTAACTGCATTTAAATACATCCCCATAAATCTCGGGCCTTTTCAAGTGCAGGGTGTGAGTAAGCTGCAGTGATATGCCAAGATTTAGTTCAATGACCATGAATGAACACCAGAAAATCGTATTTGTAAACAAAAGCAACATGAATAGAGACCAAAGTGCACTACAAATGATTTCCCATGTAACTGGCATCCCATCTAAAATCCTCTCCTATGGCTGAGGAAGAATTGAAGCTCTCAGACAAGTTCACTGAAGGGATTGGGTAAAGATGGAATGTGCACCATGAAGCATTTCCCAACACCTGTCACAGTGATGCAGCTGTGACTGAGCCTCTTCTGGAAACCCTTTTTTCCAGCTTTATTTCCCTATGGTTCTTACTTCTCCTGTGAATAGCAGGCAAGTCTTCCCTTTACTCTCAACTGCCCAAGGCAGCCACCAGTAGAGATGCACTGGACAAACAAAGGGGTGAGAGTGGCAAGGTGCTCACAGCAATGTCACCAATGTCCCTGTCACCTTCCGAAGAAAAATCATTCTTCAGGAAATGGAACTGCACCTGACATTTACACAGCGAACCTCACACCCCACAGTGCCATTTACTGCTACATTTTCCTCACACACATGCCTCACAGCCATTGGAAGCTCACAGGGATCGGGGTCCCACTGCCCAGCCACCCACAGGTGTCAGTGTTCCTGGGCAGGAATGCAAGTTCTTACAATGCTGATCACTCCAGCAGATGCTGGAACACCAGAGTGGCTTTGTTTGGGGCATCGATCTCAGTCTTCTCCACCCATGAACAAACCTCAAAACAAATACTCAAAGCCACACTCAAACCTGACGTTCGTTTCTAAACTGCTAAACAGGAACATATCTTACCACAGATCCAAGTTTAAACTGCAACAAACTATCTAAGGAATGTAGAATTGATACCAGCTTCCTTCCCAGTAACTCACCAGTCCTGGCCTGACAACTGCCATCCCATTGCTGACTGCTTATGAAACCAGCAGAAACACGGAGTGGCAATCCCTTCTCACTGAGCAAAGCATGCAAAACACTACAGAGGAAATGTATGTTCGATAACCTTCATAACAGTAACAAGCCAGAAAAAACAGACCTGGCAGAACAGGAGCTGCCTCAGTATCCACAGCATTTGGAAACTATCCTGCCATAACAGTTGTTTTTAATATTAAGCATAAATTAATAAAAAGTACAGCAGTAAGATGCACATTTAGTATGTGAAAGGTGAGTTAATGATTTATTATGAACCTAATCTCTTCACTTTTTTGACACCTGCATGAACAAAACCAATCACTTTGATGCTGTACTAATAATGTCACATTATTTCATTGAGAAAAGCTGAGTGATTTTTCAGTGCAGAAGAAATTTGAAGAAAAAGGAATAGACATTTAAGCAGGGTTGTAGTAACATTGTCACAGGTTCATAGAACCATGTAGTAACAACAGATGTTGACACTAAAACAACTTATTGAAGAAAGAGTTAAGACAAACAAAAGACCACAACAGAACAGACCATGAGAGATTTGCAATATTCTGATACCCAGGATTGGTTCCAAATTCTGGTTTTAGCACAGCTTTTATTCACTCTCTTGGATAAAAATGGAATTGCTACTTCTCAGGGAGACACTGACTATTTTCTGCATGCAAACAATTGCTTCAGCAGTTCCAGCTAATGACAGCTTGTTTTTCAAGCTGGGTAGAGACACAGAATTCCTTTAAGTTAACTAGAAAAGGCTGATAGGGCCAAGATGGCTGCTCAGGTGCTAACAGAAACCTTCCACACATTCTTTCCATCTCCTCTCTCCCAAGGATCTTTGTCCTGTATCATCAGGGATAAATCTACAACAAGTTTAAGATCTTGGCCGTCCTATTTCAGAGGTTCATTTTGCTGCCACCAACATTTGGCTGCTTCATCATCACCATTTTCACCAACATTTGGCTGCTTCATCTCTTCTAAAACAACAACAGGAATTTTCCTGTTTTGTCTTTGGGCAAGATCACACAACTGGAAGTGCTTTCATTAGCATGCAGGAGTACACAGAAAAAAGAAATCTTAAGTACAGGACTGTTTCTCATCAGGAACACAGATCATGTGAAAACAACCTTAAAGAAAAGCCTGGAAGAGAGAAATATTTTCTCCTGGTGTCACTGAAGCTCTAGCACTGCCCTAAACTGCTACTCATTTGAATGAATACTCTTAAAAAACAGGCAGTTTGCTTTCTATATGTACAATAATAAAAGCTTAATACCCAACTACTCAGTAGCTGCCAGACAACACAAAATTCTCACCCCAACAACTAATGCAAGCAACAACAGGAAAAAACCCTACTTATATTACACTCAAGTCTGCCACAGAACCTGATGAAACTTTTTTCCTTACTATATTTAAATTCTTATCAAAGACACTCTACACAGCAAGCCTGAGAGCAATGACCTTTTAAGAACTACAAGTTAATCTGTGTTATTATTTCAGATTTTGTTTATGACTCCCTTGATATTTCAACCCCTATGCTCAAATCACTGAACCACGTGGCACATTTTAAAATATACAAAGCCTTGAGGTTTTACACCCTTTCTTTCAAACATGCAGAGATTTATTGAACACCTCTGGATTCTAAAGTCACTGATTAAAAAGAAACACAGAGTAAGCCCCCACCAACTATCAGCAGAATTTTAAAGTATGCCGAGGACACTTCCTTAATGAACTCCTCAGTCATGAAGAGTTTTGTGGTTTCCTGGAGCTGGAAATGCCACTTCAGTGCCAGTACCTCACAGTTCAGTAACAAAATGAGATCCCACAAGAGCTGTACTCTGTGTTCACCACATGTGATTCATGACACAAGCCTTACAATGAATATACCCTCAGAGCACTGAGAAGCTGACAAGTGAAACATTATTAGCTTTAAATTCAAAACACACTACAAAGTTTCTCAGTACCCAGTTCTTTTTCCACACAGAGTCCTACCTTGGTCAGTTTTGGTTGCTGGCTTCCAGTTTTCAGCACTAATTACTGGCAGACAAACCTGCCCCTTTTCATCAATGTTAGGGTGATAGATCTTTGTTTTAAATGTAATCTTAGGAGGTTTGAATGGATATTCTGCTGGGAAGTTGATTTCAATTCTGAAGGCTCCTTTATCATATGGAGGATTGTCCTGCAACAAGAAGGCAGAATGTCAGTGTGGCACATGCTAATGGACTCAAGGGAAAAACAGACTTGGATTTCTCTGATCTCTTGAATGACCTCTTTGAAAGGCACTTTCCACCAACACTACTGCCAGGTTTATGTGTCAGGAAACATCAAAACCTATGTGAGAGGCAATGCAACCTGCACATTTGCATCCACCCTGGAAAAAGCAGGCTGCCATTATCCTACAACTGGCTGACATTTCTATTGGTAAGAAAGCATCCAACTCCATTTACTTCCAATCCAAGGCCCTCTCTAGTAAGTAGTTTTATTCACAGATTCGTGTTTCAAAAAACATAGTAAACCCATTCCAAGACACAAACAGCAAGCCTGACAAGGGAAATGGGTTTCTGAACAGTTATTTTGTGTGTCTCACAACATGGTGGCACAAAGAGCAAAGCAATTTGATTTGTCAGTTCTCCCTAAATGTTTCAAGAACGTTTTTGTGCTGACTACACAAAAATCTGCTGAGCATTCATTGGTACTAAAGATAGATATTCACTGTGTTTGCTGATGAGAACATTCTGAATTTGTATGCAGTTTTAGCACCCACTCTTATCAGATCAGTTTTGAAGGAGCAGGATGAGAGAACTGTGAAGTGAGCAAAGCAGTTCTTCATGCTAAAACAGAAAAAACAATGCCCAGAATTTCACTTAAAAACCCTGTTAGACTATTGATACTGATGCTTCAGATACTGCACAAGAGGCAGAACAAAAAAAAACCATTGCTACATTTAAAGCCTATGAAAATACTGTTCTGCACTGAAAACATTAGCTATGGAATGAAGCCTTTCCAAACACTCTGGGAACATGAATCAAAGGATGAGAGTTTCCAGTTGGTGTAAAGTATAATCACACACATTCTTCATTAGCAACCAGACCATTCCCTGCAATCAATTCCACTCCAGAATTTACCAATACTTGAGGGTGGGGAGCGTTCTATTAAAATATTTGTCAACAGAAAACATTTAATTTTAGGCTTATCCATGTGGTGAATTTTAGGCTCAACCATGTGGTTGTGTGTTTGTAAGAAACACAGCACAGTTTCTGCCAGGGGGAGAAGCAACTACAGCAGTTTTAAAATCACTTTTTACCCAAGCAATCCTAAAAGCTTTGGAAGTTGAACTAATAACTTGTGGTGGTGGTGGTGACAGCTTAGGTAGTCACCGCCCTCTTCGCCTACAGCTCAATTGTTCTTGCCTCCATCACGTGCTGTAATTTGTGAGGATGTTCAGTGAACTGACACAGGAAGTCACCTGCCTTAAAAACATCCATTTTCTTCACTGTACCTCACCAACACATTGAGCTAAAGATGTAAGTAGAGTATGCAAGCAACTAATTTCCAATTATTTGTTGTATTTGTTTTGACACTGACAAAGAGAAACAGAATTTAAAATTCTGAAACACAACTTGCATTCACCTGGAACATTTCTGCTCTGCAAAAGTTTGTCCATAGACAGCAGTTTTGATTAAGTGAAACAAAATTCATAGTACACCAATGGTACCTCTTACGAGAACAAGGAGCCTGGGCTAGATCATTTGTTTTGATGTTGAAATCAAACAAATAGGGTACCTTGGCCACCCACAGGACACAAACTACTTCATTCTACAATTTAGAACAGGAAAAGAAGTTGACCAGATATCTTCAATTTGCTTCTCAATTGAGTGAGCACCCTTAAAAACTAACATTCGTTCTGAAGAACAAAATATGTTACCAACAAGAGCTTTTAAAGCTTTACAGTTCACCTTTACATTATCTTTCACAGTAATTCTGTATGAACACTATTAAAAATAGTAGCCATTATCTTTCACACCTCCATTAAGCAGCTGACCAAGAAATGCCTAGTTATAGCATTTAATAATCACTTTGCTGAAATGGAAACAGCATGTGAAGCAGAAACACAGAGAAAAAAAATTAAAATTTCAATGAGCTCATGTATTGCATTTTTAAGCCATCAGCTCTGGTACCAAAGCTAAAGAGACAGTAACACTAAAACACCTTTTGCATATCCTCAGAATAAGAACTTTTACTACTCTTTGAACACAAACAACACATTCTAAATTACTATAGGAAGTGTAATTTCATAACAAAATTCTCCCTTAACTATACTAGCAGTGAATTTGAGGCTATTTGCCCCGTAACAGGGCATATTACAAACCAAAAGGCAGGTCTGGAGCACAGTTCACTGCACCAACATTTAAACACTTGTGATGCTGCAAAGCTTTGCAAAACAAACACCACACTCATCCTCTGTCGAACAGAAACTTAAAAAGAGGTGCTGCACACCACACATTCCTAATCTTAACAGGAACAAACAGGTATTTTTGTGTTTTGCTTTATTAATCATATTTACCAACCTTATACTGCTTCAAAGTATTATCAAAGCACTAAACTGTTACACACAAACCACAAAGTGGCTGATTAAAGCAAGCTGTTCCTCAGCTCTGTCAAATTTCAGTGTCAGATCCCGCTTGCTTTGTTTGCAGGAGTGGTGTCAGCCACTCCAAGGAATCACTTGCAGGCACATAAGTAAACAGTAAACGTAATGTATTCCACAGCATTCAAAGTGCAAAAGCCCAGCCATTACCTCAGCCTGTGCCATGTGAACTCCAGAGCAGCCTCTGACTAACGAGGCACGGGCACTGCTACAGAGATGCCTCATAGTCTTACTCATATAATAAAAAGACAGACTTACACTGGTTGGGGAGGCTCTTTGGTAGCACTCACAGAAAACCACAACTGCTGCCCCCATGGCCCATCCCCTATTGCTGCAGATTAAAAATAGCTCTTAGAACCAAGCCAGCCATGTGGGAAATACAAGAGGTGAAAATCCAAGTGACTTTCAACCAAGAAACCAACACATCGCGTTTCTTGCTCTACCCTTAGTAACAAATCCCTCTCTATTTGACTAATAAAAATGGTTATCTACTTTGATTAAACACACTATTAGAAGATTGTAGTGCTTTTAAAAACATTAAGTGAAATAGGTTTATTTTGGCACTAACTAATGCCTAAATAAAGATACTACTTTCTTTTAAAGAGCTCACTTCTGAAAATCCTAACCTTTTCCTTGCATCGAATTTTCCCCAACACTCAATTTTATCCTAGTAATAAATCTAGTAAATTAAGAAAACACATATTAAGGAGCAAAAGTATTTCATATTTCCTTTCTTTTTTCTACGATCATGTAGATTTTGTACTTTAGGCCTAATGTAAAACCAAACTTCACTTGCTTCCCCCTTCCAACACCTCTCCCAGCAGCTCAGTGCCATCACTGAGCTCCAGCCATGTGTCAGCCCAGGCCTACAATAACGAATTATTTCATGGTCACCAGCAGCACTACTGAGCTGTGGATTTATGAGATACAAATGATCCTCATTTTATTTTAAAGCTCATAAGGAGTAGTCTGTACTCACAGGAACAATAAGCCCTTGCCAGGTCAATAAATTAGCTTCATCAACCTGGATATTACGGAAGTTTTTCATTCCACATTTGCGGATTTCTTCAAGCTCCTGAAAAGCAAAGCAAAGTGTTAAGTGTAAGTTATTAACTGTATTAAGAAAGATGCTCACACTTATTTTTCAAAATGCTTGAAGGTCAATGTGGGTTTCTTTAATTAGTGGCGGCAACCCATACAAATAGAAGAGAAAATTTTGCACCTGTAAAAAGTAAAATTCCCTGAGATAAGGTACTGAAACACTTTCTGATATGTGAGGAGAACACAAAAATGTCTTGTTATTAACATCATTATAGACACAATGAAGCAGAAGTATTAAAAAAATACATTTAAAAATGTTTTTCTATCCCAAATATAAATCAGTGCCTTTAGTCACAGAGTATTGATAATACTGCGAGGTGCGGAAATAAAATGCCTCTTAGGACTTGTCTGAAGGAGAACAGTGATTTGGAAGAACTATTTCGTAATAGTTTTAAACAGGGATAAAACCACTGAACAGGCCAATTATTTCAACTGAAAATTAATAAATTCCTGCATGAACAGCTTAAATTGATCCAAACCCAGAAAAATATCAATCTAAGCCAAACAAGCCTTGTTTAGAGCAGTAACTTGGAAAGATTCAGCTTTCTCCCTGTTTAGTACCTCAAAGCTTACAGTACACATTAAGATTCCTCTCTTTAAAGCTGTGTCAGTCTTGAGCAAGGTTACCTTTCTGCACCAGCAAACTATTTTTAATCAATTAGCAAACCAAGTATCACCAAAATAAGTATTTCAGCATTTTTATATTTAAAATGATGTTTAAGCCCTACTGTAGGGACTGTTTCCTAAAGTATTTCATAGGACCTAAAAAGAAACACCTCAAGATTCCACTTTTATTTCCCCCACAACGATTACAGTCCTTTGCTGTTGAACTCTGCCATTTTATCTTTAAAGAGAATTTAACCAAATATGAATTCAAAAGTCACCCACAGCAAAACATAAAAGTTTCCCAGTGCTTTCAAAACTGCAGCACATGCCTGGTGGCTGCATAGGTTAGGAAAAATGTTGCTTATACAGCAGCACTGGTGTGCTCTGACAGCACTCAGCTCTGCACTGGGTGCAGGCATCTTGCAAAATTAGGCTAGATATAATTAAGATAAACCCACCGATTACAAGCAAAGGCACTACACACTGAAAAACCAAGAAAGATCAGTTTTCCTGCTATAAGTGCTGTACTGTCCACAGTTTGTTTTCCACAACAGCTCTATGTTCATCTTGGATGAAACCTTTCTGCATTTGACTGGCAGATTTAATACCTGCAGTAACGTCTTGCATGAATTCAGCATCATGACAAAATTCAAACCCAAAGGGAAAATGAGAATTCCAAATGCACATGAAACAAAAATCACGAGAGCCACATATCAGAAAATGAACGTTTATATTCCTACCCACTGCGCCTGCTAAAGAGCATACTCTGAACACGGAAGTTTAACCTTGGAGGCTTGGATACTGAACTGATGCCTAACACTATCTTCATGACACTAACACTGACTACTTAGTCTAGACCCATGGATTAATCCCCAAATTCCACTGCTGCTCAATTTATGCAATGTCACAGACAGTTTGGGCGTATTTTTTAAAGAGCTAAGAGGATTATACTATTTCCTTAAAGGAGGAAAACATAAACCCCCCAAAAATAATCCCATGAAGCATATTTATAGGGATAGAGAGCAAACCAAAATATTCAAAAGAAAATAACCTTTATGATCGCAGCTCTAAAAGGTGCTTTATCATCACTCAAAGTGCAAATCCCCACAGTGCCCTACTCTGAATGCTCCTGCACAAAGCAGCAGCTCAGGGAGAGCCAGGCGGATCCCCGGGCTGACTCTGCCCCGACAGGGTCAGAAGAGTAACTTGCTCTGAACTGAGTTTTGCTGCTCACTCCCATCACATACAGAACTGTGAAGTCCTGGCAAACCACTACTCCACAGCATGTAAAAGGAATAAATTCCATTCCACACTAGATGTAACACATCAAACATTGGGAACAAAATAAGCTAATTAAGCAGTGGGTATTTAAGCATGAATAAACGTGCATCATCCCAAGTGCCTTCACTCTAAAACAAGGCAAGGAAAATGGGTTTAGACTATTTGCCAGTTACTATATTAAAAACATTATGCATATGACAGAAATCTCCCCCATTATGCCCAGTGCGACTGCAGCTTCCATGCAGGAGCTTTTGTCCCAGGTTCAGACAATAGCATTATACTGCTGCTGGCCCAGAGAGCAATTGTCCAGATGCAAAAAAAGGAAGGACTATGACTCCATAATTCAGGTATGTTATTAAGCTAATAAAACAAATTAGAAAAGCGTGGCTTCACATTTCTGGAAAATTAAACACCTACATTTAATAGTTAGATTCAGGTTAAAAAACTGGATGCTGAATTAAGAAGTGCAAGAATCCCACACAGAAACAATTATAAAATTGTAAAACTTTCTATGCAATGAAAAGTTTAAAATAAATATGCAAATTTTTTCCCACTTTTCCTCAAGTCCACCACATGAGAGAGGGAAATAAACAATACAGAGGCACTAAAAAACTAGACAAAAATTATTCAGGCCATCTTCCTCTTTAAACTGACATGTGAGGCCTTTGCAGGAAACCACTTCCAAAATCAAACCCGTGGTAAATTACTGGAGTGTGTCAGGCCTGTACTCTGCCCTTCTCCTGCGGGAGGAGCTGACAGCTGAGTGAGGGACAGCCAGGGATAAACCCGGCAGTTCAGCGCCTCACACGCAGCCAGGACTGCAGAGGTCAGGGACAATCAAGCCACCTTAGCCGGGCACCCACCTCAACTACGGGCTTAGACAGATTGCAATTTATAGTAGAAATTACTTTTCTCATACTAGGAGGAGTGTTTCAGACTTCATATGTCACTCCAAATGAATCAACTCCATGGTGGAGCTCTTTACAAACAGCTTTTTAGCCACTACTGTCCCCACAACTGCAATGTAACACTACACAAGCCGTGCTTTCAGGAGCGGTAAGAGCTTCACCATTCACAATTTAAGGGTGTGAGGGGAGGTTGTTTTGGTTTTTTCTTCTGGCAACTCCCAAAACCCATAATAAAGATCTAACTGCCTCAGGGCTATAGGGAGACAGACACAACTGCAGTATAAAAGTACTGTTAAAAAAGTGAATGAGCTACTAAATACTTTCAAGCAGCACAGATTAAAAGCTAACAATACGTTTAACATGGGCTTGAGCACCTCCAAAGGGACAAAAACTACTTTATGAGGTAAAAAGATAAACTCCAGATATTTATTTCAAAGTAATACTTACGAGTCTAGGCAGACAGTAAATAGATTAATTCCTTTTCTTGTCCTCCACCCCTTAATTTTGTCAAGTAACATAATTAAAGGAGCACAGGAGGAGCATAACTAAAGGTTAGATGACTGCAGTAAGAATTTCAATCAGTCTTCATTCCCCACTCTTTTATCAACCTTGCATGTGACCTTGCTGCATTGGTTTCCCCAGTTGAAAAACTGAAATATCTTAGTTCATGGGGTCTCTTGAGAGATGATATTTGTAATTTGGAAATGTTCAGACAAAGTGTTATACACAGCACATCAAATGGAGAAAACGTTGTTTCAGAGGTGGTACCTGATCTTCAAGTATATAATGCTGAAGGTAGTCATAAAAGTACATACTACTTCCATATACAATCATTAAAGGTTTAAAATTGTCATTTTCAATACTGTGTAATCATTCGTGCTGCTCAAATAAAAAAAATCAAATGTTTGAAAGCAGAAAGAAAAGCAGCATCAGCTTAAAATGTAGCTAAGTCTTTTAAAAACCCTGCAACTGTTTTGTCTGTGCATCATTCAAGTTTTGGGACTTCTCTAAAAACCCAAGCCAGATAGGAAAATGCAGTGAAGGCAAATATTTGTAAGAGTGCAATCCCAGAATACAGGAATAAGTGTAAGAGCTCATACTGACTTTAGTAAGTTCTTCATCAAGCCCAGAATGCTATTAAATTCACAAATAAAAACAAAAGTCTCCTGAAATAACTCTAAACCATTATTACAACTTATATTTACCTGTTCATGAATACAGTCTCTAAAATATGCCTGTAAGTCAAACAGCTCCAAAACACTGATCAGGAACTGGCCAGTTTCACTTTCTGGATTTACAGTACAGAGAAGCATTAATAAAACACCTTAAAATCTGATTCTACCACACAAAAAAAAATTCCATCACAAATCCAACCAAAAAGACAAATAGAATTTCTTATAAAAATCAGCAGTAAGTTTCCTCTGCAACATTACAGCCCATATATTCACATGTCTTATTGACTGAGCAATTCTACTTTTTGGCAAAGTATTTTCATTTGATTAAAAATCCTTTTGTCAGTTCTCAGTTTCAAAAAGGGAAAATGCATCGATATTCTCACTTCTGCCTAAGGACAATCATACGTTGCTCAAAACCATATTTCCCTGACGTTTAGATCAATTTAGAATTATTTTTCAAGTATCAGAGTTGTTCCAAACCCCTTTATTTGGGAGCACTACAGTGTTTACAGGACCGCAGCATCCTGGAGATTGCAGGCCACCTACCTGGGTGTGGTCCCATGTTTGTGTTTTATCATGGAGTTAAACAGTTGCATAAATGTTTGACTATGCAACTACGGAAGCAGAGTAAAAACAGTAAAATTAAAATAATTGTCTACGTATCTCACTTCGTATGTAAAGCATTATTTATTCTTTAAATCTATTTTCAATTTCTAACGCTAGAGATACTTTTGAACATCTAAAAACCAGGAAACCAAAGCATGGATCTTACAGACACCTGAGCTCCATCCCAGGCAGCCACCATGGAAGGACACAGCTCCACACCTGCAGCAGCACAGCCTTCTCCAACAGCACCCAGGCACTCTGTGGGACGTGCAGCTCAGCACCACACGTTACTACCCCTGCCAAGTACTCTGAGTGTCCAGCACCAGAACAGCCTAACCTCTGCAACTCCCTACAGCATTTAGCTATGGATCCAGCATGGAGAACGGCTTCTTTTACATCAGTAGGTGGTAACTGTGCAAAGTCTTTCCTTGAAGTCTCTGGCATGACTCCAGGAGATCCACGTTCCCCATCATACATGTCTGGAGACAATTTCCTTTCTACAAGAAAGGGCCATGAAGCCCAGTACTGCCCTTCAAAGAGAAGCCTTAGATCCTCTTCTAAATCTAATCACTCCATATTTGCCTTTTTTAACCCTGAGAGACTGTCCACAACACCGCATCCTTGACAAAGCTTGTGGGCTTTATTCCCACTGCTCACATTTCATGAGGAGTCAGGATTCAACTGGGGCTCTTTGAAGAGGTGTAATGGTGGCTGACAGATCAAACCTCCACCTCAGATCTGGAATATGAGTCATTAGCCACGTTTCACATTTTTGCTAAGCTAGGTGTGCTCCTGGACCGGCACACCTCCACAGAGCTGCTGTGAATCAGTGGGGAAGACTTCATTTAGATGGCACTATTTGATGGGATAAAGCTCGTCAGAAAGAGGCCACAAAAAAGGTCTTTGGCCTAGGGAACATGATTTGTTCAAGCACACCCTCAGATAACAAACCCATCTTGATCTCTTTATAACGTGAATTCATGTTTAAAATTGAATGGTACAAGTACAATGGCAAAATTTGTAATGCTTGTTTCACACAGAGGTTTGTGAACTGAAGATGCAAATGGCTTTCCCAGCTGGAAAAGGGCATCCATTCCCACCTGGACAGTGGAAACGACTCCCAGTTTCCTACAGGCAGACTGTGTTATTATGGATGTACTACATCCAGTCTCTTTGAGCCATGGTGATTAATATGAATAACTATGATGCACGACTTGAGTCCAGAAAAAATGCAGTACTTCAAAATGTTGGCAAGACCTTAAGGAAACAGGAATTGCTTAATTTTATATAACTATAAAAGGTTGAAGGTTTAGTCTAATTTATCAAAGACAAGCTTGCTTATTTAGCTCAAAGAAAAGACAGTTAGTGCTTATCCTAAATTATTTTAAAGGTAATTGAGTGACACAGTGAAAAACCCTATTTTCTTTAGTTATAATCACTCATCATTCCAAGACCCTGACAAAGACACCCCAAAGACTCTTCCCAACTGCAAAACTTCAACAGTGAAAGACTTTAAATCAAAGTGGACCTGTGAATTTGGGACTTCAACAGTGATATCAGGCTGATACACATGTGAGTTTGGACCTTCACATCATGCTGCAGCAATCCCGATGACATCATCCCTACGAGAGCTCTACTTTGTTCCTACGGAGATGAATGGCAAAACCAGAGCCATTTGGGCTGCCTTGACTCCCCAGAGCAGGAAGGGAGCTGCTTATTTAACAGCCTCTGCAAGCTATGTGACAGAGCATCCCACAGCTCTTGAACTGCATAAAAACCACACACAACATGAACAACCCACAGATATTAAGCAATAAAAACAAAAGTGAAAATATAAGCAGTAAGTTATCAATGTCTCCTTCATTCCCACACCACTCCCTCCCAGAAACAACTGCCACACCAATTTTCTAGAAAATAAGGTTACATTATCAAAACTTCTTTTTATTGTATTTTAGTGGGAGACTGAAGTACTAACTAATGCTTCAGAAGTACAGTGAAAATAAGGAGAGGGACTGAAAAGCAAGAGGCACTGAAAATATTAAGAACAATTTTTCTTGCCTTTCAGATTTTTATTTTCTATTTTAAATTTAAAAAAATTTGAATATATATATTATTCCAACCAGAGTAGTAGTAACGTACTTTTGAACAATTACTGCATTTTTCCAGAATAGGCAGAAAAGCTGCCTTACAAAAATAGTAAACAGCCATTTAATTTTATATCTGAAACTAAGGGAAACCTATTTGAGTATAAAGCAACAGACATAGTGATTATAATACTAAAGCCCTGACAAAATACAGCAGCTATCAAAAATGAAATAAAAAATGAATTCCATCTCACCAGGATCCTTAAGGACAATGAAAGGTTTATGCCTACTGATTTTTAATAGATATGAATGACACTGCACACAGCGTATCTACTATTTAATTTTTAAATGCTCCATAGAAGATTTAAACCAACAAAATGAGCCTTATAGAAGCACTGCTGAGCTATTTGTTTCTTCCAAAATATCTAAGTTATAATGGTTATTTATATATCTGCACCATTAAGGAAATGCAACTTCAGGATGTGCCACAAACATGTCCTGGTGAAATCCCAGCCCTGCTGGGGGTCCACATCCTTGAGGCCAGCTGTAAAACTGGTATTAAAGGATTAAGTTTAACAGAATCACCCAAGTATCTGTCAAATCCCAGTGCAGTGTTACTCTGCACCCCACAGGGGCAGGTTTTTTAATAAGGCTGAAACATTGCTCAACAGTTACAGGGTCTTTCCCCTCCATTTCCCAGGACTGGCCTGTAAAATTCATTGATTTCCTCACAGGCACTTTGCATGCAAAACCTGTTGGGTTCTGCCACAGCATTTTACAAATGAATAAATTTTATGTCACTATGTACACATGTTCTAGGCAGACCTCACTGCTTACAGTTTGTGACGTTAATTAGCAACTAAATACAGCACATAAAATACATTTGTGTGCTTTGGGGGCAATGGTTACCATTTTCCTTCTAAGAAGTGCCTTCCTTCTCAAGGAAAATAACGAGAAACATAATCCCGAGTAGTATTTAAACCTAAACTATACGTGCTCTTGGTTAAAGCCCAACTGGGGCCGAGTTTCCATTTCCAAGCATCATCCACGGTTCAGAACAAATAAGAGCGAAGACAAAAACATTACCACGTCCGCAGCGAATGAAGAAACTTCTGAACCCAGGTCCATGTTTCTGTGTGATAAACCTCTTACTCATACAAGGAAGAGGTTACTCTCCGAAACAACGAAAACGAAATTATTTCATCCCTGGGCGTCTGGGGACGGTTCCTCACCGGGGCGAGCGCGGGGGAGCGGCGGGCCCCCCCGCAGGGAGGAAAGGAGGA
>NW_008238337.1:8521162-8523376 GCF_000691975.1 Corvus brachyrhynchos
GAGGTCTCGGTGGTGCCTTTTCTCCGAGTGCCTTTTCAATCCCCAGTCACTGATTTATAAGTATTGCTGTGCCTTTTTGTATTTACTGTGCATCCCCCAAATTCGGTACCATCTTCTTCGCCGGGAAAGAGACAACCACTTGTAGTTACAGGTTTTCCAAACAGGCCCATATCCTCTTCAGAGCCCTTCATAACCTCTATTTCTTAGTTTCTTCAAATACTCCGAAGGGAGAGGGGAGGGCGTTTTCAGAAGAGGCATCTGACCACAGAACCATCCTCAGCTCCGCTGGTGTCTGATGAAACCACCCTTGGCCTTACCTCACCTTAACCAGCCCAGTCCAGCCTCGCCCCCTGCTTCCAGCGTCCTGCCGCGATCTCCGAGAGAAAAGTGCTGTGGACGAGGAGAAAATCCACTGTCACTACTAGTCAAGATTGTCATTTGCCGCGTGCTTTTTAGCCCTTCAATGGGAGCTCTTAGCGTAGCTGCTGCCAAGCTCTGATCCTCCCCAGCTGAGGAGCAGTTCATAGTCTCACCACAGAATCCAGCATCAGGAATCCTCAGGTATCCAAGATACAGGGCTGGCAGATATGGCATGGGACATAAGTTACTACATCACATCTAAAATGCCACCAGACGTCTGTGTTCAGGTACCTGACTTGCTCCCTAAAACATTCTCCATTGGCCCAGTGTACTCAGGAATATTACTCCAGGACTGCTGCATGTGTGACCTCAATTCCCCTTTCCCCCACACTTGTGTCAGTTCATGTTCTCTCTTGATCTAACACTTGTTCTACAGAACAAGTTACCAAAAGAAGTTCTGAGCTCTAAAATAAACTTTACAGACTCAGACAACCTGAAAAGGAAATGTTGTGGTTATTACAGCAGGCTTTCAAAAACTTGTAAGAATGCAACAGTAATTTTTAATTACGAGGCACAGGATTATACTCTTAAAATTGGTCCTTGAATAAGCTATTTGCTAATGAGTATTTGCATTAATACAGTGCTTATTGCTACAAAACTCAATCAACATTTGTTAATGAAATAAGCTCTACAGCACCTACAGGAATCACCTTTATCGTCACCTACTTCATATGCATATTATGAAATAGTTTGTAAATAGGTATTAAATATATTTGATGATCACAATAACTTTATTCTGTTAGATATGTAAAGATCTTTGCATTCATTTTACTCCAGGAAAATGGAACCAGCGGAAACTGAAAGAGGCAGACCCTCCTGGGGAAGCAGTGGAGAGATGCGAAGCGAGCCTGTGCTGACCGGGTGGAGAGGTTACACACGCGCCAGGCACGCACAGGTTGTGGGAAACCAGAAGCTGCAGAGACTGTCTGAGGATTCTTGATGTGCTGCTGAAGTGGGGTGCTGGTGATGAAGATTTAAAACTGCTGACATCTGATAAAAGAGCTAGTTCAGATTCTATGATTGTGAAATGTAGAAATACCTAAATCTGATACCATGGTAACTTGGAAGAAGAATTCTTACAACTGATTATCCAGATGTCTACAAATATGAAAAACAAGCTGCTTCAGATACTATCCTGATTTCTTTACTTGCCAAAACTCTATTTATATCTTCAGCTCATCTTTATTTGACTGCATAATTTTCCAATATTTACCACATATCTTCGCAGATTCTCTAAAGATTTTTTTCCCCAAAATACAATTATTTGGGCCCTCATCTATACTGCATTGAGACACAGAGGCACCAAACACCAGAGAGTACTAGAAGCACCACAGGGAATTCTGAAATTACCATCTGTAGTTTTAATCCATGAATTTAGAGCTTGTAAGAGAGTGTCAGAACTAGCTGGGATAATTATAAGATAATCCACATTTCCTTTAACAAGACAAAAATACCACCCACACTATAACTAACAACAGCCCAGCCAGCTCTTAAGAAATTGGTGTTGAGTGTAGCTGTTCTCACAAATTGACACTTAATGTTGAAATGGTTTATTACAGCAGAGTGTTTGAGAAGTTTACACAGAACTGGGCACATTTCACACACCTGCTGCCAGTACCCTGGATCCTTCCAGTGCCTGGGTCAGGCTCGATCCAGAGCAGATCTGATGGTGCCAACACTCATGCATCTTGTGGATGACCAAGGACTGTGCAGTTGTACTCCCAGTGCTAGATCTCACCTGGATGCCAGTTACTTAGTCAGGACACACTGTTACATAATCCTGGAGAAGCAGCA
>NW_008238337.1:8523391-8553240 GCF_000691975.1 Corvus brachyrhynchos
TCATCAATATACCTCATACTCTTCTGTCAGCAGCAAAATCCAGGCCATTCGTTACATTGCTTGGAAGATGGTTCTGCATTTTTAAACTTGCCTTTTGGTGCGGTTTCTAGGTCGTATCCATTATTTTACTTGACAGTTAAGAGTGTCCAGAATGTGGGTTTTAGTGCTTATCCTGTCATATCTTCAAAAGACTGGACACTATACTTATGCCTGCCCTCTGCCACAGAGAACTTTCTATCACATTTCCACTGTTTTAAGCAACATAACTGTTCCACTTCTAAAAAAGAAATTGTGCAAACAGACTTTGTGAACAAGTGAGCCACAAGAGCCCAACCATTGAAAACTTTAGAAAAGATTCTCCTGGCTACTTTACTGTTATGGAATGGCCATCTGAAAGAAAACAAAAAAACCTCATGAAAACTGAAAGGAAGAGAAAAGAATAAGAAAAATTTGGTTGCTGTATGAAAACTTGGTACCTCCCCATTGTGCTTATAAGAGGAACAGGTCACTACACCACAAGAACAGCACAACAGAACTAGGGAAGGTAAAGAGAAGGGCAGATGTGGTGATCAAGAGAGTGCAACAGTGACATACTAAGAGAGACTAAAGTGGCTGGGGCTCTTCCACCTGCAGGAGAGGAGGCTGAGAAAATATGATCAAGGCTTATGACATCATAAAGGCAGTGGCTGAGTATGAAGCTGTTATTTGTCAGCCTGGAACAAAGGTGCACACACAGAGGCTGATCAGGCATTACAAACAGCCCAAAGACAGGGCCTTTTTTCACAGCAGGTAATTAATGTTTGGAACTCCCTACCACAGGCTGTAGCAAAGGCAACTGTCAGCAGGTTCAAAAAGAAACTAGTCAAACTGGGTAACAGGTCTATACATGGATTAAAAAGAGAATAGGCATGGAATAACCATCTAACATCTCCAGTTGATGCCTGGTCATAATTATGGATGCTTGGAAGTGTGAGGTGACAGACTGTTGGCTTGCATGGTGGTCCCTAAATAAAGCATCCTCTACTGCCATGGACAAGGAGAAAGGGGTGGGATAGGTAGACCTCTGTTCTGGTCCAGCTGGACACTCCAGACATTCAGGATTCCTTTGATATGATGGTTTCCAGAATATAGACAGAATTCAGATTTCAAATGGGTTCCAATACCTTGAAAATACATCAAAGGGACCTGTAATCCACAAGGGCAAAATTAATCTCTAGGAGCAAGGTAAAAGGTAAAAAGATAAGATGAAAAAATAATTAATGCCTTAAATAATTATATGCCTCTCCATTGGAGTTGTTAAATCTAAAATGGTTAAAAAAAAAAAGACATAATTTATTGTTCTGTTGACAATCCTCCATCCTTATTTCTGGCCAACAATTTTAAGTTTTTATGTAGGTTTTCTTGTCTCTTCAGTGTCTTAGATCTCTAATGACAAGCATTTTAAAGCAATCAATTATGTATGATGATTGTCATCTGACATTTGTTCTGTCTGGTAAGTATCCATTATAGAATTATAAACTCATTGTCTTCCTCCTGCATTTTGTGTGTCATGAATGTTATTAAAGTGATTCTGTCCTATACAGATGCCTTTCCCCTTGAACGCAGTGTTTCCTAACTTTATAAAAATCTAAATGCATTAAGTCCCCCTTTGATTCTGGACACTGGTCTAGAGACAGAGAGGGTGTCAAATGCACAAAGTATTACAACAATAATACTGTGAACTTTATGCTGCTTTCTATTCATGCTTCGTTAGCTTCTATCAGCCTGAACCAGAGACAGGTCCCATGGTACTAGAAACTCTGAATATCACAGTGAAAAAGACCATTTCTCTCTGAAAAAAAACCTGAGCAGCTGTGACAGTCAGGGACTATCACCCCCAGAATGCCCTAAAGGGGCTGGAGGGACTATGGAGTGTTCTTCAAAATAACTGGCTTGGAGGGAGGGAAGCTCTCTGGAAGCATGGCAGGAGGCAAAGCAGCACAAGCACAAGGACACTAAACTGCTTCTACTGCCCAGCAACTGGAAGAAAGATCCAGGTAATGACACCAGACCATTTTCAAGGCAATTAGGTCTTGGCTTCTTTCAGATGAGGCCACTGAGACACAGGAATCAGTAAGAAACAAGTGTTCCTTAATTCTAGAGTCTCCAAGACAAGAGGCTACAAAATTTAGAGTGTTCTTAGCTCCACATGGCTATGACCCTTTTGATGGACCTAAGGAGCACCCTGAAGCAGAGCTTCCTCTAACTACTGGAGAAGTGGCTTAGAGATTTTGAGACTTGGATGAGGATGGTTGATTTGAGGGAGAGCTGACAGATGGCACATCCCTCTAATGTGATAGAAGTTTCAAAGGATGACATGGTAACAACCTAGCCTCCATAGCCAAGTGAGCTCTTGCAGAATGCAGATCGAAGTGAGATTTTGCAGCAGAAGCATGAGCAATGGAGGAAAAAGGGATGGTCTTGACAGAGGAATCTGTGTCACTGTGTTGGCTGATAGACCAGGAGATACAGAGATTCCTTTTAATCATGTGTCAGTACCTTATCCAAGAAATCTCACTCTAGTCAAACAATTTACAAGAAGTATAGCTGTTGGCAGGGAGCCTCCACTTGTGCTGGCTGTGTACATACCAAATGTGGTTTCTATAGCCAGAGAGTCAGCTCAGAGACTCAAGCAGTGATTGAAGACTTGGATTTTAAATAGTCAGACCTACCAAATTCTACTTCAAAGTGTAGTATAAAAAGGAAATTCATGTTAGAGGCAACACACCATCCTAGTAGGGAGAGACTTCCAAAGAGCTCCAAAATGTTTAACACTTAGGAGCATCACCCTGTTTGAACAGAGGTCACTTGGATGCCAAGCAGCAATTATTTACGTGCTGTGTACCCTAAGGAAAGGTACATGCAGAGGTCTACTGGTCTGTGTTCTAAAGCTTGCAACCCAACCCTCAGCAATGAGCAAAAGTGGAAGTGTGACCTCAAGATGTGAAATGACACATTAACCAAGAGCAGCAGGAGCGAAACCCAGCACCAGTGGGATTTGTTACTCCATCAGTTACATCATCAGTGAACGTTTTGTATATCAGCTGATAACAAGGACGGTTAATGCCGGAAGATCTTCCAAAGGACTGGGGTAAAGGGTGGCTCACAGCTAAATTATATGTGGAGTATTTTAAAATAAGTGAACATTCAAATATTTGAATTAAATAACATTATTTAATATGATTATTTGTTTAGACCAGTGGAAGGTTTACTGGTTTTTAAAGCATTGTTGGTTTTTGTATCTATCTCATTGTTTGTTTTGAGATACAAATGTGTTTAGTGTTTGGTTCTTGTAAACATGGATGTTGGAGATGGCTTTCTTGTGATACAGGCTTACTTAAAGCAACATATTTCTTGTATTTTTTCATAATTTACTTTTAAACCCACTATTTAGTGAAGGATAAACTAATAAAACCTTACTAGAGTTATCTTGCCCTTGCACTGTGTTTAGTTTCACAGTTAACTCATGAATTAATCTCTTTGATGAGAAGGGGATTTTTCAGATATAAAGTGATAAGGTCTAGTGTGGGTTCTACTAATTTGTGGGGAGAAGCCAGTCTGTCCCTCCCAGATGTGGGGACACTTGTGAGCCAGTGTCATCGTGCACTGGTTTGGCTTCTGGCCTGCCTGTACGAGTACCCAAAGACCTATCAGTAATTTAGAAGGTGCTTTTAAAATGTTTTCAATTTGTGAGCCTTAGGTGGTTTTACAGCGAGGTACAGAATACAGGAGACTTCACCTTACTACTGGCATAAAACTGCTCCTTGGTATTCCCTGAGGATGTGTCAGAGATAGTCCCTGTTTATCAAGAAGGGGAAAAGGAACAGTCGCTCCCAGAGCACACGCAGGGAGCAGTTTCCGAGGCTGACTCGGGGCTGTGGGGACACCATTAGGTGGCAGCAGAGCCCGGGGAACGAGCCCCCCGCGTCCCTCGAGTCCGGCCGTGCCCCGAATGTCCCTTCTCTCCTCCACGGCCCCAGCGTCGCCTTCAGGGAATTTTAAAAAGAAACTTTTAAAGCAAAACACATGCTCTTCATCAATGTGATACATTGCAGCTCTTCTTACAGCATATAAACTCTAGAGAGTTTCCAGTCCTTCAAATACTTTGATACTTCCCCCTGTTTCTACTAATATGTTTAGCCCCTTGAGAACACAGGTCTGCAAAATGACCAGGCTGAATGGCTCTGCCAGACACACACACAACAATCCACAGGGTGGTCACAAGGTAATCCCAGGAACTGGAGCCCACACACTCGTGCTTGCCCCACTGCAAGAAATGCTCTTTCACAGCAAAGCTGACACAGGTTGGATGCACGATGGGTGCTCTCCTCTACTCTTAGGTCAGTTTGATGGAGCAGACCCTGTGGAATAACATAACATTAACCCAAGTCTAGTTTTATAATTCCAGTATTTCAAACCTCCAATATTGTTCTAACCAAGAAAAAGCAGCAGTGTCATCCACTGAAGGGGATATACTTTGCTATGACTTTTACCCCTGACCTTTCCCACACAGCACATTTCATTCCTGTGACCCAGGCACAACTGTTAAGCTGTCACATCCATGCAGAAGTGGGACTTAGAGCTGGCATTAGCAACTTGCTGCTTATTCATAGAGTCAGGACAGTGACAAGAAGACAGATCCCCAAAGTAAGGATCCAGCCCTTCAAGCTGGCAAATTTAGAGCATGCTGGTTAGCAAAGGGATTAATTTGTATTAGTTATTTGTCTTCTTCATGGTGTTCAGTGGATATGCCTTTACTCCTTATTGCCTGGAGGTAGAGATGTGATAAACATCGTTTGGCAGGGAAAGTTTAGATTGGATCTTCTTACAAAAAATCACTAAAGAAAATAAATCCTTATGTCACGTATTTCCCCCACATGACCAAAAGCACGTCCCCGGTCCAAATGGCATTTCCCATTCTGTAATGGGTTCAATTCTGGCTATGTGCAAAGGGACAAATACCTCCAGCCCCTGTCTCCATGGGTGCCTGTCCAGTCACAGGGAGCCCATCCTTTCACGTGTTAAAACAAGAGAGTAACACATACAACAGTCAAACCACAAGTGGACTTCTGTCCACATGATGAAGAAAGCAGTGGAGTGAGTCAGAGGAATTGTTCTGCCACCTTGGATCTGGCTCCCAGTCCATGATTTTTCACACTTGCTTTATTTAAAGGATCTTTTCTATAACAGGTGGAATAGCAGTGTTTCTCAGGTGTTGACTGTTCCATCTGCATTCCCCAACGCCCCTTCAGAAAAACAGAGCAGTGGCAGAAGTATTGCCAGAGCAAGAGATGACTGTCAGCTTCTGCTGTCTCTTCTCATAATTCCCAGAGATTCAATTATTAAAAATTTAAGAATACTTTATGTTTTAAGTCACCTTAATTTCTAGTTCTTTATCACTATACATTGTTATCATTTTCCTTCAGATCATACTAGCGACTTCAGAAAGCTCCAGCAAAACAGTGTCTATAACTGATCTGTGAAACCCCAGGATCAAGAAGTTGTTATTTTTTTATTAATGGTATCCATCTCGAAGTAAGAAGATATGAAGAAAGTTCTTAATGCTTCAAATGATCAAATGACAAAGTAGGAAACCATCTAAGTTTTAAATCAAGCTCATCAAACATGATCTCTGAAAGGGCTCCCAGGTGACAAGAAACATGGCGAAGACCAAAATAATTTTTCAGCAGCATTTACATTGTATTCGATATTGCAAAATAGCTCTCCAAACTCTTAACAGAATTCTCCATTGCTTACCTTACCCTACTAAAGAAAGACAAAGAACCCAGGGAGAACAGAGCTTCCATGGCTTATGGCTTTTAGAAATTACCTGCTAAGTGTGTAATTTTAAAGTGATTGTCTTCCATTAGGGCTACAGTAAACAGCATGGTGGAAAATTCTATCTGATTAGCTTTTCTAATGAGCTGCAGGAGGTTGTGGAGGCCAGAGCTGTAGAATCTTAAACATTTCATCACTGATTACAAACCTGCCTCTGAATTAATCAGATAATGAAGTGCATAGATTTAATGAACCTTATGCTGATCAACAAATTATCAGTGATCCTTGCAGATTTTTGGCAGGCTAAAAACCTTTTTTATAAGATTTCCTAAAGTAGAAAGTTTATAAAAAGCATGTGCTCTATATATAGTTTTTAATGCAATAACCAGTAGGTATAAACTTCATAATTTACACAATTATTTAATTTACAGTGTGTTTAAGTTTCTGTTGGGACTCCAGGGGGGCTGTTATTATCACAGATGCAGTTTAATTGAGACAGCAACAATTAAAGATGAGCTAAATCTTGAGAACTTTTAACTACAGTCTCACTGGAACAAGTGGAGCTCTGACTCTGGAAATGAGAGAACAGGTTTTAGACATTGCAAATATTGGTACTGTGTGCAAGTTCAAGTTCCTAAACACAAACCATTCCTTTTGGTAGAACTACTCCCCATGCCAGCACTAAACTGCTTCTGCCCTGGCCTCCTGGTGTCCACCCTGCATTGTTCCCTCTCCAGCCATTTCTTTCCCCTCCACGTTTCGTTCCTGTTGCTAGAGTTTAATGACACATTTCCATTTTGCAGAACAACTGGCCAGCTCCCCAAGCCATTGTCCCTGGCTGGGCAGGAGAACAAAACAAGTGGATCCCACTGGACACAACCCCACATTTGCCCTGTGCTGTGCCTAGCCAGCCTGGGGCCTGCTCCCTGTGAGACACAGGCCTTCAAGGCACAGCCAGAAATGGGCTCACTTGCTCTTTCTCCTGAATTTTGGAATGTTCTGCTCTTTTCCTTTTCTGCTTAGTCACCAACTTAATACTCACTGAAAGATCAAAGTTATTACTGTTAAATATACTGCTCTTGGCTACTGACAGATCCGGAGTATGGACTAGATAGACCTTTGCTCTGATCCAGGATGGCATGTCTTAAGTTCCTATTATCATTGAAAATTTACTTTCCCCAAAGGGATGTGCTTGTAGAAGTCCATCTATCAAGTGATTCATGAGAAGTGGACATAAAAGAGAACTGAATATGACTAGCTGAATGCATTAAAAAAATTAAACAAGTATCCCTGGCAAAGGAATACTTGAAAGATCTTAAACAAAAACACTAAGAACTTGAATTTGTCACCTCTTTAGCCTCTGTTTTGCATTTAAAATGGTTGCACCTTTGATGAAACATTTTTTTAATGTTATGTATTGCCCTTTTCTTATAAAAACATATGTGGCTTTTCCTTTCTATCTCAGTTGTTTTGGATTAAAGAAGAAGAGGCAATTACAGCAATATCAAAGAATGAGACAGAGGCAATCGCATGGATCAAATTATTATCTCATTGAAATCCAGGGGCCTGTTACTTGCAAGTTCAGTCAGACCAGGATTCATCCTCAGTGCCTGGAACAGTGGCAAATTAGTTTTAATCTTTGCACATTTCTCATCTGTGCCCAATATGATTTATCCTGCAATGCTAGGTTCTTGGTATTTGTCTGGATGGCTTTTAATAAAGATTGAATAAAAGTCCCAAACTTTTTTTGTAAAGTAAATTTTGTAGGAAATTTCATTTTTATTTCAATTACCAACTTCAAATGTTCAGAGTCACTGTGAAAGTAGAGCAGAATGACAGACTTTTGAAAGTATTTTACAAAGTTTGCTGCTGAGTAGTGGGGATAAGCTGGATTTTATGGCAATAACCATTTTACACATTATTCCCAATATCAGTGTGTATCTTTCAAGTGGTGCCATTTGTGTTTTGTAAACAGGTATCATTGTGATTCTCATGGGGCACAGATCAGCCAATAGATATGTGAGAGGTAGAATGGCACAACACTGACACTCTCATTAAATAATCAGATAATCTCATTTTTCTGCCAACTGCAGATAAAGCATTGCTTACTGTGGGTTTGAGGGTGACACGTGTTTCTAAAATGTCTTTTTATAATCACAACTTTGAACATCAATTGTCTCATTGCTTTGGAGTTTTCATGAAAGGCTTAATTCATAATGTTAGAAACCTAGACCTTACCAGTTTCAGGAGATAAGGATATATATTTGGAAACAGGAGATTGTGTTTATCCTCAGGAAATATCCACACATTCAGAAATGAAGCCCCGCTATTTAATGTAGTACCCTTTGCTATAAATTAGCCCACTATATCTTATCCTGTGTTAGTGTACCTAAGGAGTGAGGATTTTAAAATACAAATATAAAATAGAAACACCATTTACATTTTTGGAGTCTTGCAGCTTCCCTCACTACTTTTCTAAATTTAATGAAGACTGTTCTTTCAGCCTTTCCTTGCAGGTCATGTTTTCTCAGTTTCTTAGCACTTAGGTCTCCCTCTCTCTCTCTGCCTCCCCCTTTTGCTCTTTTCAGACTGCAGAGTCCAGATGAGATCCAGCAATCTGGCCCGAGTCTCACAAGTGCTCAGTTGAGCAGAGCAGCCACCCCCTATTTCCATATGTGCCTTTTGCAGACACATTCAGTCTGGGATCGATGACAACTCTTTATGCCATGCAGCTACTGACCAAGAGGAAAAATCATTCTTGATTTTCAGCTGATTAAATGGCTGAGGGTTACCAAATCTCCATGTGTGCCAGTGCTGAGCAGGCTCGGCGCCATTCCAGCTGTGGGCTATGTTAAGAAGGCAGCCCAGAGAGGTTTGTTTGCTAAAGCATCATGATGGGTCAAAGAAAGTTCTTGGCAGGCAACACAAGCTCTTGGGTCAGATGTTATGCAGTCCTCTTTTATATCTTGTCTTTTAAGTATAAAATTCTTGTGAAGTTCTTCAATAACAAAATTTCAGTTGCTCTTCTATGTGTTCTTCCAATGTCTGAAAATCTACAGGCTGAAAATCTAGGTGCTTTTGTTTACAGATGCTTGAATTCACATATTTGCTATTGAAAGTTATTGCCCATCCATTTAACAAATCTAAAATTTCCACATGGCTCCCACATTCCCGCACCTCAAGGTCCTTCAGGGCACACAGCTAAAATTAGATGGGAAGTCTGAAAATGGTGTAGACAGATACTGCATTTATCTGTGAGAGTAAATCTTTAAACAATGGAAGATACGCAGAAAACTAATGGGTCAATGTATATTTGTTATATGAAGCTGAGAATTCAGGAAAGCCTATAAAGTTGTTTTTCTTTGTAATTTTCTCTATTTTTCCTATGTCTGTAGAGAAAGTGTTTTGGGGAATTCAGTGGGCATTCACAAGCAAACTATTGCTATGCAAGTGGATTAGAATGTGGGTGAGGCTTTAAATAGAATAGAATAGATGATAGAATAAACAGGAATAGAGTAGAAAAGAAGAAAAATAGAGCAGTTTATAATAATAATACATGCATGGAGAGGGCTAAATTCACTGCTGGCATCAGTTGCTCTAACTCTCTTGATTTGAATTAATTTCTGTCCATTTACTCCAACCTGACCAGATGTGCTGGCCAAGTACATTTAAAAGCTTCCAGAGTATCTGGTCACACAATTGAGGACTCTCTAGATTAAGTGCCTGTACAGATTTGAGTGACCCAACCACCACACACTCACCAATCATGCAGGCTTGCTGGCACCTTGGACCTGTGGCTGCTTTCTGAGTTGTACAGAACTGTGAAGGCTGCAAGTCAAATCTACTTTAGCTGAGCAAAGCGCCTTGGATGCCAATTTTTGAATGTATAGCTCTATAAATCTCAGTATAGCCTTTTGAACTGTATATTATTATAGAACTGTGGGAAATCCCTTTTGGGAGAGAAGTGGCACAGTTGATATTTATCACTACAAAATCTATTGCAACACACTGTCTCTTTCCTTTGAAATAAAAGGCTTTGAATTACAGATGATCAACTATATTCACACCCCAAGCGAAACCTGAATATTTCTGGCATTTTGCCAGTATCGGCTTGGGTGTGAAATATTTGACATTTTGCATTAATTTTTTACAGTAATAAAAGCGTTTTCTCAGCTAAAATCTCCTTTGCCATCCAGGAAGTGCCACTGGGTTTGCAGCTACTCCAGACTCCTACTCAGTAAATCTATGTCCCATGACTGAAGGGAACTGTTGTCCTGGGCATTGAGCTACCTGACCACATACAGATGCCACCATGGTACAGTCATTGACCCCACCTATAATTTGACAGGTTAGCAATAAGCAATACTTTGGGATATATTTTGATAAAGGTAATTGCATTAATCTATGCACGTGACCAGTGGAACAAGGCTGCTGTACATTCTGTGTGCAATGTGGCTGAGTTAGCACTGGCACAGGCATCTTACCTCAGCACTTCCAAAATCTCTAGCTCTGCAACCTGAATGTAGCATTAACTTATCTTCCTCTCTCATATATTGACATTTCTTTCCTTTGGGGAAGGAGGCATAAGATTTTAATGAACTGAGAAAGAAGATGTTAACCTTGTAAGAGGGATCAGTCACAGAGTGAGTTCTGAGTTCATCTCTAACACCAGTGGTCATTTGAATATTGCTGCTAACAGGGCCAGTACTCCTCTCTCCAGGAGATGAGCAGTCACCCCACTAAACCCCACTTGGTACAGTTTTGGGAACAGAGGCTGGCCAATCTGTGAGGACTCATGGAGCAAAGCCTGACGGATTTCAGACCACTGAGCTGCCCAACTCCTGCTGAGGTGCAGTGAGGGAACAGATCACTCCAACTCTGCAGGACCCTCCTGAGAAAGCAGACCTGTCAGTCCTTTGACCAGTACTTCCAATGTCTCAACCAAACTGTTTTAGCTGTAATTAAATAGAAATAGAAAGGAGGAATAAATATTTCTCTCCCTGCCACAACAGTCACTTCTAGCATTCAATTAATCTCCAAATAGAGATCTGCCACTTGGAATTTCACAGGAGAGAAAGAATGCTGCCAGTTGTGGATATGAATTTTTACAAGGAAACACTTGCAAGTATGAAGTTTAGGCTCTCACTTGTGGCTCATGTAAAGACAGCTACCCTGGGCTTGATTTACAAAGGCATGAAAGCCCCTCATGATGCAAACAGAAACCCAAGACTCTTGACCCTCTAAAGCCATGATCTGAACAGAAGTTTTGTGCTTAAATTGCTTAGAAGAATTTGTAATCACTTTAGGACTTCTATCCTCTTCCTATAGGTGAATCAGGAATGGCTTCATATTTCAAATGCTCTCTTACTTGAAAGGAGTAAATAACTGAGTTTTGCCTCTGTAAACAGGAAAAATTGCACTATGAGACACAGTCCCATGAGATCTCCAAGCTATGTGAGCTTCCCTTCTGGTCAGGGGACACTGACACTGTCAACAGCAGAATTGCAGTCTGCAAAAGTTTTGCATTTGGATGCTCCCCAACTTCCATGTAACCCTATTCTACAATTACATTTCTAACAAAAAATAATTGAAAAAAAGTGTAAAAAGAAAAGTCCCTATACCTTAAAGGTGTTTAATTCTATGATAATGGATCTATATAGGCATCTGCTGGCCAGAAGAATTCCCTGCTCATTTATGATGTTAAGGGTTGGGATACGTGACCTAGTGGGCAGGAAATTAGGCACACACACAACTTATCTTCTTTCTGATTCACACAGAAACAGGATAAAGAAAAGCTTGTGGTGGAGGGGAAGAGGATGGAGCAAGAGGGAATGAGAGACAGAATGATCACAGTTGTTCCAGCTCCTCATCACATTGTTTTTATCCATGACCACCTCCAGCGACAGATGCTTTGCATGGGCTGAGGATGCTTTGGGAGAGCCCTGGCCTGTATGAAGAACCAGGGGCATGTGATACTCAAATGAGAACAAAAGGCACTGTGAAACCCGTGTACACTCCATGCTGCCTGAAATACTGAAAGCCACTTTTTAGGAGACAATTTACAGAAAAATAAAAAAGTTTACAAACTGGTTTATGAGACAGTTAAATGATTCTTGAGGGGGGGTCTTTATAATTGAATTATAAGAACAAAAGAAATCTGAGGAGCAGGCAGAGGCCTTAAGGCCCTACATACTTGACCTCATTTGGTTTAATTGCACTGCTGGCTCTCTCACTGTAACCTTCACTTGGACAACAGTCTCTGGAAATCATTTAAACTCCTTGCTTCAGTTGCCTTTGCTAGTGATTTAGTCAATAATTTTATTACCTCTTTGGTAAGATAGCTCTGAGTGCCCCAGTCTTTAATTAAGAACCTCTTAGGTTTGAATCTTTTAGTAATATGAACATATTTATCCAAGATCTTTATCAGAACCTTCTATAAATTTTATAACTTTCTCCTAATCATCTTGAGGATACTGTTTTCCACTGTGGATGAACCCAGGTCCCCTTGCAATGTCCCTCTGTCTGGAGCAGGGCGCAGAGCCGAGGGCAGGCTGAGCTCTGCAGAGCTCCTGGGGCAGCAGTGAGCTGCCAGTGGGAGGGTGGCCAGGGCAGCAGGCAGCAGGGACAGCAGAGAAGTGCCTGCAGCTGGGGCTGAGTGGGGCCAAGGGAGGTACCACAGCACTGGGAATCGCTGTGCTACCCCTGCCACGTTTGTTACTATAGCCAGGGGCTAACAGGGTGCAGATTTTGTCTTCCTGTGTGCTGCTAGTGGCTATAGAAACATTGATGCCACAGTCCCCAGGACTTTTGCCTTCCTTTGTACATAGCAAGTGTTAAATTTGAAGCAAGCCCTTCCTGAAAGTCTTAGCTTCAGACTGACTTTTTCATATCTGCCCTCCATTACCTTCTTTATGTTTAATATTTAGGTCATTTCTTTTTAAATCAGGTCCTGTTCTTCAGGAGGGTTTCTGTTCAGCCAGTGACCTTCCTGAATCACAAATTCAGTGCCACATGATTTCAAATCCAGTGATTGGAAGTGAATGCTTGCAAAGCTGGAAATAGTCATTCCTCTTCTGAACATGCCTGTGATGTTCAGTTTTCTGGAAGCAGAGCAAAGGCTAACAATGAAATGGGCACCATTAAGACACTAAAAGTCCTGGTAAACTGATTCTATCAGGGCTCAGTGCTGCTGTGAGAGGGCTGTGGAAGATGGTCATCTTGGGAGCAGGTTTTGGAAACACTTGGGTCTGATCCTGGCCTGTCTCATGTTCTGAATCTTTATACAAAGTGTGTTCCCCGTGGTCCCTAGGCAGGCCTGTTCAGCCCAGCTGTAAGGATGGAGTTCCTCCAGTGAGGCCTGCCAAGGAAGCTCAAGCCTCCTTGCCACAATACTCAGAGGTGGCAATTTTTTCACCTGTCCATAGACTTCCAGCTTCCTCTCAGGGCAGGATCCACCCAGGCAGACCTGCAGAGGATTTCTTGAAGGCTACAGCACCCAGCAGCAGGCTACTCTGGCTCCTCACTGCCTGCAGGCAATGGGAATGCTCAGCAGTTCCCTGTGGAGGTTCTCCAGGGCTGGAGGAAGCCTCCTTGCACCTCCGTTCCCACATCAAATTTGAGAACAACCTCCTTCCTACCATCAGAAGTTCAGCCAGCTCTCTCATAGGGAAGATCCTGAGCCCTAGTGCTGGCTGTCACACTGTCCTCCAGCCCCAGGATAAGGCACAACCTTCCTGCCTCAGTTTCCCTTTCTGCAAAATTAGGGTAATTGTGGTGGACACCTCAAGGGGGAGGGGGTTCAGAGAAATTAATGAACTCTTTGTAAAGTGCTTTGAATATGAATACTGCTGTGGATAGTAAGTGCTAACTATCAATTATTAAGTGGGAGCCAGGTTTCAGGAGCTTTATTTCAGGGAAAGGTTAAGGAAGTGTAATAGCAGAAGACATGTAATGAAGCTCAGCACTGCCCCGTAGCACTGGCTATGAAAAGCTAATATCCACAGCAAAATTCCAGCTCCGTAGACTATGCAGAGTATTTTGCTCTGCTGCTATAATGATGACACTTAGAATTAGACCAACATAACCTAGAGAGCTCTGGGGACTCATCATCTCTGAGATTTCACTTAATTATTGGCAAACTCTGTCATTTAGTATCCCAAGCAGGCTGCGCTATGTATAACCAACACATCTAATTTGATTTCATCTTGAATTGCTCCTATGAGTGGTCTTGAATGGAACCGCATCTGGTATCTTGGCAACGTCCCTTCTTCTCTTGGAGAGAGCTGTCCTTGAATCTATAAAATGGATCTCTTACGGCAGGGGGGGGGGTGTGCACGTGTGGTGGGGGGGAACCCTCTGGGAGCACACAAAGGGAGGCTTGGCTTACATGCGCATTTGGCATGTTTAGGTTTTCAATACTTTTTTTACAGATAAATTATATCCATGAATCTTGGTGTAAATATTTTTTTTTTGAGCTAGGGCAGTGGATTTAAGAAGCACTTAGGACACTCCATCCTTAATTGAAGCTTTCAAGAAGGAATTGGTTGCTGGTTTGTATGGACAAAACATTATTGCTTTCCTCTCTGTGATATAAAATTAGAGGGGAGGGTGGGGGATCAAGTGTACATTTCAAGGAGAAAAGCACACTGATCATGAAAGCATAGTCAGAAGGTGATTTTTCTGTGTAACCTGATGGGGTTCAGAATTCTGGCATGTAGGACATAAGGATCACTCAGCTTCCCACTAACTCAGGATTTTCCTGTCCAGCCAGCCCTCCCTCCTGGCAGCTGGCTTGTGAAGAGGAAAAATCACCCCCAATTTTCATGTGCAGCATAGAAATGAGAGACAATTCGCATCTCATTTCCTTCTTCAGGGTTTTGGATCTTACAGTTTACATGGGGACATGCCCAGGTGAAAGAATGAGTGGCTTCCACAGAGGATGTGTATTCCACTGTGCTCATGGGGAAAATGTTCAGATAGAGCATATACATACATACGTGTGCCACAGTTTCAGTAACTTCTCTCAATTTTGATTACTCTCTGATAAAACCACATTTTCTGAATTACAGGAACTTATTTGTCACTTAAGACTTGTTGTTCCCTTTTGCTACAGCAAACTTAAATCACTGCAGTTATTCCAGGAACTGCAGTAGGATACTGGTCAATAAGACCCAATCCTGTAACGCTGGAAGCACAAGGACTCTTGTTCTATGTTTCCAGAGGAGGAGTATCTTACATTTGTGATATAAACTGCCACAGGGAATACTCTCCCTTTGCGTCATAAATTGAACATCCTTAGGAGTCATGTTTCAGAAGAAGTATGGTCCTTCCAGCTGTGAAAGACAGAAGCATGTCAGGAAGAAGCTCAGGATGAAAATGAACTAACAGTTCAGGTTTTTTTTATGCTCTGGAACTCAGAAAGTGACACTTTTTTCAGTCTTCTTTTGGTCATTCCCAGACTACCAAGTTAAAATTTCAGGAGGACTAAAATACAGATTAGAACCTTGAACACTACCAACGACTTGGTAACTTGGTTAACTACTTGCTTACTTGACAAACTGATATTCACAGAACTTTTTATTTTCCCACAGGAAAATCCAGTCTTAATTTCCCTATTCAAAAGAAAGTTGTGGTCATTTCTTGTTTTAAAGACAGACCTTTTACCAGCACCTAGGATTGCACAAACTGTTTATTTGCAATGATAGTGTCTATTTACTCCTTTATCTTGCTCAGTTCTCTCCAGCACAGTGAAACCACAGTACCACACGCACTTGTGAATATACTGTGTTTGAGCGGTTAAAGTACATTCATCAGCTCTAATAAAGTGCTCAGTGCTTCCTGGATGTACAGGATATGAATCACATAATGTGAAGAAGATGACCACATAGCATCCTCATTACTGAGCTGGATTAACGCTCTGCTGCCTGCAGAGCAGCTGTGCTGGTGTGTTACTCTGCACATTTCAACAGACTGAGCAAAGGGATGGAGATGGATGCAATCCTCTCCTTAGGCACACAGGAGTTAATTATGAAAAGGTGTGATTTTTGATTGGTATTTTCTTGTGTAATGACATTCCTGACTTAACATGGCTTTGTTCTGACTGTTCCTCCCAGTAACAGCATGATTTCAAGTACAGAGTGATAATTGCTATTGATATTTGCACTTCAAGTTTGGTCAGATGGAGGAACTTTTATGACCTTACAAATAAATGGAGAAAAAAAAATTATGCTAACATCAGGATATTTTTGGTGATTAATAAGGGGAGCAATGCTTGGAATCAGGATGGAGTTGGCAGTGCTGCTGGGAGATCTCCAAGTAACCTCACTGCAGCAGAGTTCCTGCAGCCTGAGAGCAACACTGAGTGGGACACTTGCAGTTTGTGCACTGGTTCCGCTACACTTCAACAAAGCTGGACTAACTAGCAAAGAAAACATTTATAAGCATCTATGAAAATGAGTGATGTCAGGATAAAACTAATCAGAACAAAGGGACTTGTGCCTATTTTAAAGTATAAGTGGATCTGGTTTTAATTGCTTTTTTGAAAACTTTTGCTCAACGTGAGCCTTCCTTCAATTTAGAGAGTAAAATACCATTTTTGGTTACTATTAATATTGAAACCATTGCTGGCACTGTGCAATGGAACAGCTTTTTTAAAAAAATTCCAAGGCAGTCCTTTGATTAAAAAAAATGATGACTGTCTGACTAGATAATCTCTTAGGGTCTCTGCCAGCCTTATGGTTCCATGATTTGTCATCACTCTGGAAAGGTCTCTGCTCTCATTCCTATCTGTGTAGCTGTACTGTCTTCATTTTACACAAAGAAGTGATGTGGAGAGGCTGAAGTAGCTTGCCAAGAACCAAAAGGGGATCAGTGATCAAATCAGGGCAGAACTCAGGCTTTGTCTTTTCCTCTGGATAACCAACGAGCACGGCCTCTGACAGAACTGCTCAGTTGTCGGAGCTACCTTATCTACAGACCTTGGTGCCTGATCCTTCCAGTCAAATGCCCATTCCACAAACAATTGTTTCTATTAATTTCTTTAGCAGTCCTTCATCCTCCTTCTTCCTTCCCATCTTTTTCCTAATTCCATCTCTTCATGCACCCATGACATCACCTGCATGCCTTCCCAGGCCTCCATTGCCACTCTGTTCTCCAGGTCAGTATTCCCATCACTTCCTTCCCAATGGCTTTGATTTGTGGGAAAGGAAAAAAGGCTGAAGAAGAAGACTCAGACTGTGCTGGTCTTACCATAAACTGAAGCTTATGAAAACTCCCATGAAAGAATTTAACACAGAATTACCAGGAAATGCCAGGAACGTTTCAGACTCCCTCCTCCCTGTCACCAACAGGTACAACATGCCAATGCATATGACACGCTCACAGCCACAAGACTGCAGAGTTCCTGTCCTTATTTAAATCAAACCTACAACAAGCCCTCAGTATTTGGCTTCCAAGAAAAATGAGGACGGTACAGTCATTTTTGTCTGTCTGTTCCTTGTCCCAGTAATATTTCAACTGGATGGCCAGTTTCTAGGAAAATGTTTCAAAGCTATTAAGATCCCACATGTTTCATGAAAGTGAGTGTCTGGACAGAAGATGAAAGCCTTTGCCATAAAAAGTTCTTATGCCTCTTAACAAAGATCTGGAAGAGGATGCGTGGTTGCCCATCCTGCTCTGAGTTAGGCTCAAATATCTACATTTTCCTCAGTGAACAATTTTTGAGTCTGAGTCTATTCTGGAAAGCCTCTAGCAAGGGGATGCCTCATTACCTCCTGACCAACACAGAACTGCCACCTAAGCTTTTCCTCCACACCCTGCTGTCACATCAGCTTGGTATGGAACACAGTTTTAGGGAAATGTAAAAAAATAAGGAAAATAGAAAAAGGAAAATACTTCTGGGTAACAATGACAATATCAGCTCTGTATCCTGAGGAAAATACTTCTGGGTAACAATGACAATATCAGCTCTGTATCCTGATACAGACAGCACAGCAGTTGTCTATAGAGGCAGATCCTTTCAAAATTTAAAAGACTATTTGGAGAAATCAGTCCCAATAGTCCCATAAGCACAGATCAAAACACAGCAGTGCTGGATGTTGCCAATTCGTTGCTGACAATGCTTTGTGTCACTACCCTCATTTAGGAACATGAGATGGAAAACACAGTCCTAATACCTACTTATCTCCAATAGCCTCTGCCCCTTGTTCGTTTCATTTTTGGTATAAATCTACACTACACGCCATATCCTTTTGTGAGAGCCAGGGACCGGGTGCTAAATGTATATGAATATCACCCAGACGCAGCCCTTAGCCTTGAATGCAGGCCGGGAAGCATCACTGCAGCTTGAAATGCCAAACGCCATCTCCGTTCCAGCCCTGCCCAGGGCACAGCGGTGCTGAGCGCTCACGGGCACCGGGGCCGCACACCGAGCTCGCCCTGTGGCCACCGAGTGCCACGGCCCCAGCGCGGCCCGGCCCCTGCGGAACCCAGCAGAGGGCACTCCTAAACAAGCGCCAGGAGAGGCTCTCCCGGGGCAAAGATCTCGCTCCAGCGTGGTTCAAGGACTGGCCAGCTCGCCTTTCACACACACAGGGGCATCCAGAGCGGAAATCCTGACAGAAAATCCTGAACTTTAGGGGAAAAAAGCAGAGACATTCGCTGGCGCTTTGCTCCCCCGATGAGTGTTTGGTTTGCCAGGGGAAAAAGTGATAGTTTTCCACATCCTCCAACGCATGGCTATGGCTCCGAATGCAGTATTTCCGCCAGGTTTTCTGGCAGTGCCTAAGAGCTAGGGGTTGTATTTCAACATGTATTAAAAAGAAAGAATACAGGGAGGGGCAAAAATCTTGTTTTAATGGGAAGGGAGAAGGCAAATATGGGATCTGCAGTCTTTGCTTTTCTTTACATTTTGTGCAAACTGGTCTCTTACTGGTTAATCTTCCCCTGTGGCTGCCATCCTGCCAGACCAGCTCATGTTGCCCTTCCAACCACACTGCAGTGAAAAGGAGGTTTAAAAATCCATCAGCACTCACAGAATGCATTCAGCAGTGCTGCTCAGTCCCCCCTGCCCTCATCAATAGCTCCTGCACTTTGCACATTACGTGGGCCACAACTGTGCCAGGATAATTAGGAAGTACTGAGAGGGTTTAGTTCTGGCTTTCCTATTTTGGAGCTGTCCTTTTCTCTGCTTTCAACTGCTTATTTTATTTACTCTATGCTGAATACTCTGTCCCTTGACCTTTCACCTTTCCAGGAAAGTTTCTTCAGGATTTTGCCAAACATGCCAGGGTAGGGCAGAGGCTGAGCCGGGAGGAAGTCAGGCCTTGCCTTTTCTTCCCAGCACGCAGGCTCTGAAGTGTGCTAGCTCACAGTAAATCTTGCTGCCACTTGCCAATGGGCACACATAAACATCACAGCAAAGGTGTAAGAAAGGCTTTGTTAAACCTTTTGGGAAATAGGATGCCATTTAGAAGTTAATCCCAAAGATTCAGGGAGAGTTGGAGCCAGCAGAAGAGTGTGGGAAAGTGTATGAGAGGCACTTTTATTTCTGAATCCAGCCAGATTTTATATCTCCAAGAAGAATTGAAAAACTTCTCTTCCCCTCGTCCACAGGAGAGAAGTGACAGGTATTAAAAAAACCTCAGCTGACTTTGGGGAAACAAAGGCACTAAGAATCAACTCTACATACGTTCCTTTGGCTTCAGGTTTAAGTTAAAATCACTTCTTTCTATCAGTAGGTTTGGTTCTCATTTAAGTTACAGCAATGTTTATTGTGGCTCAGCCTGGCTGCACAAAGGCTTGTCCATCTATTGCTGGGTGGTTAAGTTCTCAAGTTTTGAATTCTTGCAGGTGATTCAAGGAAATAAGATTTAGAGGCTTTAAAAAAAATTATTACTTGTAAGAGACAGACAGATTGCAAACAAAGGGCTGGTTCCTGCTCCTGTTGAAGGCATGGAGTTGAGGCACCAAAGTTCATTCCTGACTGCCTTAGGTGTTCAGGGAGAAAGAAAGAAGTAAGAGAGAGCTGTAAGGTTAAAAGCAAGCACTGACTTGCTATAAGACCTTCATGATTATCTCTGAGGGGAGAAACATAGCTTGTAAAAAAAATTATAAGAGGATAACTGCACCTTCTCCTTCATGAAAATGAGCAAATTCCAGAATGTTTCTTCTGCCTGCTATGCGATTTGCTTCAGCTTCATTTCACATGCTGTCTCACACAATAGCCTCTGGGGATCCTCAGGGAAAAAAAATTTAGCTGCCTCACCTTCTATGCCCATCTCCTGCCTTCCTGCAAGAAAATTATTTGCTTCTTCCCTAACAAACTAGTTTCAGTTGTCACTGTAGGTAAGGTTATGTCAACACTTCTATTATAAACTCCTCTTGTCAGGAATTTACAAGTCGGCTGTAAAAATTCTCTTTGCACTTAATTCTGGCAGAGATGAAGAAGCCCCAGGAGCACATTTCAAAAAAAAAAAAAATCAACATTTACATATCAGATTTTAACACTTTCCAAGAAATGAATACTTCAATGATAATGCAGACACTGTATGACCAGACAAAGACCTAAACGAATGGGTCCAGTCAGGGAGGGAATCCTCTACTGAAATAAGCACCTTGGGGTGCCCTGCACACCAGTGCTGCAAATATGGAAATGTCACTCTAAGTGCTACCAGATGAGTAAGAACAAAAGTGCCCTGGAAAAACCTCATCTACTTACATTGCAATGATAAAATGCAAGCCATCCTGTTTAGCAAGGGATACATCCTGTCTGTCATACCAAGAAGTTGAGTTTAATGTTTGAAAGTTTCACAGAAGTTGAGGAAGGGTTTTTTAAATCTGTCTAAAGTATTTATCTCACCTTCATCCTCATCTGAGCACCTCATAACCACCAGCACATTTAGCTTTCCTAGTGCATTACTGCTGTTTATTTTCATTTCAGAAACAGAACAGTGATATGGAGAGAGGTTAAATGATTTGCCCAAGGTCACAGAAGACAAGCCTCTGCTCTGGGAAAGGCACTTGCCCATGTCTGTGATCCACCCCAGCAGATTGTCCATCCTCTCATGGCTTGCTAAGGGGTAAGAGCAATTCCTCGTCCTTAGTACAGCTGTGAGCCTGCCGTTCCTTTTCTCTTCCCTGGGCCAGTACTTGGCAGGATTGAACAGTTACTGGCTTCATTCTCAACCCCCACTGCCACCCTTGTTTTTTACGGGTCTAAGAGGAACCTGAAAAGGTCTGATTTTGGATCTGAGGAAGCATAGAGCCTGAATTCTTTGTGTATTGGAAATGTTGCTGCTTAGAGGCTGAAACAGAGACAGGCCAGGATTTGCTGCGTACACAGAGGTGTGTGCTTTTACATTCTGTCCAGTCTCATATTGAAAAGGAGGAGTACATGGCACGAAGCTAAACTCTGGAAGTCTTGAGAGAAAGAAAGGGGAAGGCTAGGAGAAGGAAAAAGAAGACAGAGAATAAGCAGTAAGTGTTTTTAATACAGCCTTTAGTTCATTTTCAAATGCTATAGGAAATCAACAACTGAAAGAAATTATAATAATCCAGTTAGAACTAGTGCAGCTTCAATAAGACCACATTTTTAAAAGTATGATTCCAGCTCTCTAAACTCTTCCACATATTTAATGCATGCAAATATCTACACTCATGTGTATGACTCTGCAAAGTTATGTTTGCAGCCTTGCAAACCACATTTTAAACAAAGACTCAGATCTGCATCTTTTCCCTCCCTTTAACAGTTCCAGTACACGCACAAGGAGTGCTGCTTCCTCTGGTGACACCAAGCAGAACATGCACTAACCTGGGACACCCCAGGCCCAGTTCAGAGTGAACAACAGTGTCAGTCTGCCAAGGAAAGGACCAAATTCTGTGGAACAGAACAGGCCCAAGAAGTGCAAAAGGAATTTACAAAGCAAGATTTTCTGTAATATGGTCCATTGGCTTTTGATAATAAAAAACACATTGTAAATGGCCAAGAAATTAATCTTTAAAAGGCAGCTGTAGCCCATGTGTATTAACTATTTTTCAAAGACATTTCCTCTGGATTTTTGTTACCTTCTTTAATACATGTTTCCAGCCAGTAGAGATGTTATGCTCTGTGGGTGAAATATAATACGCATTTTTAAAACATTTATAAATATGTATACACCCTATGGATTCACACGGCACTGTAGGAGCTGTCTTCTGGTCTGCAGTCTTTAAAAATTAATTACAAATATACTAAGGTGTACGTTCAACACAATGCATGGGGATTTAGCCACATAAATTTCATTAAGGCTGATGAGAGGTGTGCAGCTAAAGCCCTGCATATCAAGACATCATGCATAAAGAAAAGCCTGTCTAATTATGTATTTACTTATTAAACCAGAACAGCTCTGAATGGCATGCATGTTTATCTAATTTTATTTATTCCTTTTCAAAACAAATGAAATGCACACAAAAGCACGCATGTGCGCACACACCCCCCCCATATTCTGCAGAACATAGAATTTTTTAATTTGATATGCTAATATGTTGAAAACTCAATTAAAATTATTCTTCAGCTATTGTTATTTTCTGTAACAAGCGAGATTAAAACATCCCTTGAGGTCACAAACTAGGAACATGTAAATAACCCGACTATGTGGAATGGCACTTTTGTGGTAATAAAGGCATTGGTGGCACATTTTAGTAGAGTTGCAATTGTGACTCAAAGCTGGGAAATTCTCACTTCACCTACCTCGTTTCCTCAGCTCTCACTTTTGTCATCATAAAACTTCTTTCCTCTTCTTAACAGTGGGGCATGTAGAGGGCACACAGCCTGCATTAAGGGAAAGCCTTGGGTTTAGCACATGCATGTGGGTAGAAACTGGGTGTTTCTCATTAGTTGTCTTAATTTCTGGACAGGAAGGAATGCATTTCATAAATTGTTTATTTTCTTCTCTAGATTACAAGTGGGTTCCTTTACTGAATGGCTCCAACATGTGTTTGCTGCCAAGTTCAGGATCCGAAGATGTTGCTCCCAATGTCTCTTCTGAACACTTCAATGCCATCTACTAGATCATTGTGTTAGGGGCCAAGTTAAGGCCAGCAGGGTAAAGGCAATTTATAACCCACATAGTGACATCAGTCTAACCTAGCAACCTCCCTAGCAACACTGCCAAAGCATCACAATGTGGCCCCCATAGCTCAGATGATATGAAGATAGCAGCATTGTTAGGGTGGGAGGTTGCCACTTTGGCCTAGCAACAAATAACAGCCTGACCTTGGGATCTATTGAATGCTGAGAAGCCAAGCAGAACAGAGGGAGAACCACCAAATGAAAACCCAAGGGTTCCTGTCTATTTCTTTTATGTAACCTAAACAAATTCTTCAGAGGAAAATACGGCAATCCTTCCAGACACGCTGCATGCTTATATATTCAACATTGCTTTTCCACATGGCTTGTTAAGAGCTGAACAGCTTTTACATTGTGGTTCGGAAATCATAAAACCTGTGTGCAGAAAAAGGATGAATAAAGAAATCACTACAGCCGATTCAGAGTGGTGACAAACAGGCTGTGTGTTGCTGTTAAAGTGCACTGATGTGAGGACTCCCAGCCCCAGGTATCGCACAGGGTAATCAGCGAGCCTCACACACACTGGGCTTTGGGCTCACCCAAGAAATCCAGCTGTAACCAGCTTACATGCAGCATTTTGTCACTGAAAATAATGAAATGGATATAAATCACACCCCTCCTTCCTTCTCTTTCTTCTTGTTGCCCATTCAGATAAGCCCCTTCTCCACGCAATTGTGCCAGCTCTGCACAGGCAGCTGCCAAAGCAAGGTAACACTTCCCTCTCCCAGATACACGTCAAGACTAGGGCATCCTCTAAAGATGCTGAGGAGTTGGACCTGACCTGCTTGATGTTTCTGGTTTCTAGCAATGATCCCATACTCCTGGTGTTTGTAAGTGAATACCACTTACAGCGTCTTGACAGTTATAGTGATTCAAAGACAACTGAGAGAAACAAATGGCAACTATGGAAAAACTAAGTGATGCATTTGTTTCTGTACTGGTGGCCCTGAGCCAGTGTATGGTGCTGGAGGTCACCTGATGCTGAGCTTCCAGACACCATATGGCCTTAAGAAAATACAAAACAGTATTAGCCCAGCAGTTCCTAGGAGAATCATAACCCTTGGAATTCCAAAGCTATCCTGTACAGTGACCACTTCTAAGACCAACCAGTGGGGATAAGTCACCTCCCCCTTCCTGTTTGCTGGCTTTAAGCTACCAGCTGGCCAGTGAAGGGAAGCTCAAATTGCAGCTGCCTTCACCCTCTTTAGCTGTCAAGATAAACAGATGACTTTGGTTTGCAGCAACAGAACATGGAATATATATTTTCAAAACCGTAATTTCTCTTGAAATTTCAAGGAAACATGCTTTCACATATGTGTGGCTCTGCATGTGGGTGTGTGAATACACACACACTTTTATATAATTACATATTTTTAGCAGGTTTTTTTAAAATTTCTTTTCATTCCTTCAATTTTTGTGCATTGTTTCCCCCTTGTATAACACTCAGTATCACTTCCAGTTTATAACTTCTCTTGAGAGAGGAGCCACAAGCCACAAATAGCCAATAGTCTACTTGCAGCAGCCTTTTACAAAGGGCTTGATAGAGCTGAACTGGACATGGTCTGTCTGTCCTGCTGTCACTGCTGCTGTAACCACAATTGTCATGTGGGTAACATGAAGTCAGGGGCAATTTATCTTACAAAACCTTAGTGCAAGTTTCATCACAGAACACAGCATCTGCCCATTAGCTCCATTTCTATTTTCAGCCAAGACTGTGACACATTCAAAGTCATTGTATGAAGTGTGTGAAAGTTTACTCCTTTAGATCTTTCTTAAATTATAAGCTTTAAGTACATTGAAAAATAGTGAGTATTGGGAGAAACCTCTCATGTGTTAGTGCCACTTCCTTCATTCCATACTTTTTCAAACTCAAACCGGCCAGCTGTAAGCTTTTTTACCTCCTTGACCTTCCCATAACAGCCCTTGCTGGAGATGTGTGTATCCAAATGGTGAAGTGGAGGTTCCAGTGGTATCCAAAGCAGTGTACCTACCTCCCTATGATGCAGATGTGCTGGAAATCCCACAGACATGAAGGAAAAGGAAATTTCAGCTTCTCAAAGTGCTTCCCAGCCGCACTGCTCTGTCTCCTTCTGCTGCCATCTCTGCCCTATGGTCTCCTTCAGAGGTTAACTTCCAAACTGTAAAAGAATGGGAGGAGAATGGGAATGGGGATGAATTCTTATGAACTGACCATATGACTTTCTCCATGCATTTCCTGCTAAGCTTCTTGGAAAGTGCTGATAATTTTTCTCTAGTCCTAATGTTGGCCACAGGTTTCCCCCCAGGGCTCCACATCAGTGTGAGCCCTCTTTCCTTTTTCCATGTAATTTCCTTCCCTCTTTGAACCATACATCCTAGACGAGGGACGGGAGCAGGGTGGGGAAGTAACTCCTCCACACAGGGCTGCCAGAGAACGAATGGTCAATACTGGCTGTGTGTCTTTTCCTTGGCACCATATTTTGCCAATCCGTAGAATAAAATGTGTGAAATACACTTGCAAAAAACAGCTGAGAAGCTCATTTCCTCCTCCTTCCTCATCACTCAGCACATCTACAACTTCAGCCTGAGCTCTCACCAGTCCCAGCCATGGTGTTCAAAATCTCCAGCCCCAGCTCTGGCTGTCCTCTGCCCTCCCACTGGAAATCAAGCCCAGAGCAAGAGCCTGGTGCAATGAGTAACCCAGGGGAGATTCATCAGGAAAGTTACTTGATTTCTCTGCTTACAGAATTCAGTGTATTCATCATTTTGCCAGTTCTGAAACTGAGTAACTTTGGCAAATACCAGAGTCAGTCTCAGCTCCTTAGAGGAGACAAAAGACTTTACCATTAATATTTCCAGTGCCAGCTCTATTTTTAGATGATAGAGGCTAGGACTGCATTGTGTGGATTTTGGCATGTGTATAAATTTAACATTCTCGATATCCACGCTTTTTAAAAAATGAAATCAGTGTCTAAAAATAAACACACCTTATTAAATACTTAAAATTCCTATCCTTCCCTCTAGAGACCATGCATGACTAGCATTGAAGCTGGGTCATTGCTACCAAAAGAATGGAGCATTTCTGATCAGCAGTCCCTGATCGCATCAATGAGCTGGTGGGGCTGGGGGAGATTATACCAAATTCGGGATGTTTGGATCTGGGTTTTGTTCCATCAGTTAATGACAGATGCAGAATCTGGGATCCAGTTTAAGCAGACTTCATCTGTGTTCAGTGCCAATTTAGGTGCCTCTTTGGTGTAAATCTGGGTAAACCTCGTGCACAAGCGCTGGGGAAAACAGGCTCACCTGAATGCCTTCATTCTTGCCCAGGAGGGAAAAGCAGTGGCCCTGTATTTGTGAGAGGAATGCAGGGATATATAAGGATCTCCAGTGGCTGCAGTTAATGCCAAGGTCAGCTCCAGCTGACACCCGTGCCTGGGGATGTGGGGGAAGGGATGACTGTGCTCTGCGGCCAAGCCACAAGATGTCAGAAGATTGCTGTGCTGTGCTGGGCTAACGCTGAGCTGGGCCGTGCTGGGCTAACGCTGAGCTGTGCTGTGCTAATGCTAATGCTGGGCTGTGCTGGGCTAACGCTGGGCTGGGCTAACGCTGGGCTGGGCTGGGCTGTGCCGGGCTGGGCTAACGCTGAGCTGGGCCGTGCTGGGCTAACGCTGAGCTGCGCTGTGCTATGCTGGGCTGTGCTAATGCTAATGCTGAGCTGGGCTGGGCTAACGCTGTGCCGGGCTGTGCTGTGCCGGGCTGGGCTAACTCTGGGCTGGGCTAACGCTGGGCTGTGCTGTGCCGTGCCGGGCTGGGCTAACGCTGAGCTGGGCCGTGCTGGGCTAACGCTGAGCTGCGCTGTGCTATGCTGGGCTGTGCTAATGCTAATGCTGAGCTGGGCTGGGCTAACGCTGTGCCGGGCTGTGCTGTGCCGGGCTGGGCTAACGCTGAGCTGGGCTGTGCTGTGCTGGGCTGGGCTGTGCTGTGCTGTGCTGGGCTAACGCTGGGCTGGGCTGTGCTGGGCTGTGCTGGGCTAACGCTGAGCTGGGCTGGGCTGAGCTGGGCTGGGCTGGGCTGCGCTCTGCTAATGGTCACACCCCTCCTTCCTTCTCTTTCTTCTTGTTGCCCATTCAGATAAGCCCCTTCTCCACGCAATTGTGCCAGCTCTGCACAGGCAGCTGCCAAAGCAAGGTAACACTTCCCTCTCCCAGATACACGTCAAGACTAGGGCATCCTCTAAAGATGCTGAGGAGTTGGACCTGACCTGCTTGATGTTTCTGGTTTCTAGCAATGATCCCATACTCCTGGTGTTTGTAAGTGAATACCACTTACAGCGTCTTGACAGTTATAGTGATTCAAAGACAACTGAGAGAAACAAATGGCAACTATGGAAAAACTAAGTGATGCATTTGTTTCTGTACTGGTGGCCCTGAGCCAGTGTATGGTGCTGGAGGTCACCTGATGCTGAGCTTCCAGACACCATATGGCCTTAAGAAAATACAAAACAGTATTAGCCCAGCAGTTCCTAGGAGAATCATAACCCTTGGAATTCCAAAGCTATCCTGTACAGTGACCACTTCTAAGACCAACCAGTGGGGATAAGTCACCTCCCCCTTCCTGTTTGCTGGCTTTAAGCTACCAGCTGGCCAGTGAAGGGAAGCTCAAATTGCAGCTGCCTTCACCCTCTTTAGCTGTCAAGATAAACAGATGACTTTGGTTTGCAGCAACAGAACATGGAATATATATTTTCAAAACCGTAATTTCTCTTGAAATTTCAAGGAAACATGCTTTCACATATGTGTGGCTCTGCATGTGGGTGTGTGAATACACACACACTTTTATATAATTACATATTTTTAGCAGGTTTTTTTAAAATTTCTTTTCATTCCTTCAATTTTTGTGCATTGTTTCCCCCTTGTATAACACTCAGTATCACTTCCAGTTTATAACTTCTCTTGAGAGAGGAGCCACAAGCCACAAATAGCCAATAGTCTACTTGCAGCAGCCTTTTACAAAGGGCTTGATAGAGCTGAACTGGACATGGTCTGTCTGTCCTGCTGTCACTGCTGCTGTAACCACAATTGTCATGTGGGTAACATGAAGTCAGGGGCAATTTATCTTACAAAACCTTAGTGCAAGTTTCATCACAGAACACAGCATCTGCCCATTAGCTCCATTTCTATTTTCAGCCAAGACTGTGACACATTCAAAGTCATTGTATGAAGTGTGTGAAAGTTTACTCCTTTAGATCTTTCTTAAATTATAAGCTTTAAGTACATTGAAAAATAGTGAGTATTGGGAGAAACCTCTCATGTGTTAGTGCCACTTCCTTCATTCCATACTTTTTCAAACTCAAACCGGCCAGCTGTAAGCTTTTTTACCTCCTTGACCTTCCCATAACAGCCCTTGCTGGAGATGTGTGTATCCAAATGGTGAAGTGGAGGTTCCAGTGGTATCCAAAGCAGTGTACCTACCTCCCTATGATGCAGATGTGCTGGAAATCCCACAGACATGAAGGAAAAGGAAATTTCAGCTTCTCAAAGTGCTTCCCAGCCGCACTGCTCTGTCTCCTTCTGCTGCCATCTCTGCCCTATGGTCTCCTTCAGAGGTTAACTTCCAAACTGTAAAAGAATGGGAGGAGAATGGGAATGGGGATGAATTCTTATGAACTGACCATATGACTTTCTCCATGCATTTCCTGCTAAGCTTCTTGGAAAGTGCTGATAATTTTTCTCTAGTCCTAATGTTGGCCACAGGTTTCCCCCCAGGGCTCCACATCAGTGTGAGCCCTCTTTCCTTTTTCCATGTAATTTCCTTCCCTCTTTGAACCATACATCCTAGACGAGGGACGGGAGCAGGGTGGGGAAGTAACTCCTCCACACAGGGCTGCCAGAGAACGAATGGTCAATACTGGCTGTGTGTCTTTTCCTTGGCACCATATTTTGCCAATCCGTAGAATAAAATGTGTGAAATACACTTGCAAAAAACAGCTGAGAAGCTCATTTCCTCCTCCTTCCTCATCACTCAGCACATCTACAACTTCAGCCTGAGCTCTCACCAGTCCCAGCCATGGTGTTCAAAATCTCCAGCCCCAGCTCTGGCTGTCCTCTGCCCTCCCACTGGAAATCAAGCCCAGAGCAAGAGCCTGGTGCAATGAGTAACCCAGGGGAGATTCATCAGGAAAGTTACTTGATTTCTCTGCTTACAGAATTCAGTGTATTCATCATTTTGCCAGTTCTGAAACTGAGTAACTTTGGCAAATACCAGAGTCAGTCTCAGCTCCTTAGAGGAGACAAAAGACTTTACCATTAATATTTCCAGTGCCAGCTCTATTTTTAGATGATAGAGGCTAGGACTGCATTGTGTGGATTTTGGCATGTGTATAAATTTAACATTCTCGATATCCACGCTTTTTAAAAAATGAAATCAGTGTCTAAAAATAAACACACCTTATTAAATACTTAAAATTCCTATCCTTCCCTCTAGAGACCATGCATGACTAGCATTGAAGCTGGGTCATTGCTACCAAAAGAATGGAGCATTTCTGATCAGCAGTCCCTGATCGCATCAATGAGCTGGTGGGGCTGGGGGAGATTATACCAAATTCGGGATGTTTGGATCTGGGTTTTGTTCCATCAGTTAATGACAGATGCAGAATCTGGGATCCAGTTTAAGCAGACTTCATCTGTGTTCAGTGCCAATTTAGGTGCCTCTTTGGTGTAAATCTGGGTAAACCTCGTGCACAAGCGCTGGGGAAAACAGGCTCACCTGAATGCCTTCATTCTTGCCCAGGAGGGAAAAGCAGTGGCCCTCTATTTGTGAGAGGAATGCAGGGATATATAAGGATCTCCAGTGGCTGCAGTTAATGCCAAGGTCAGCTCCAGCTGACACCCGTGCCTGGGGATGTGGGGGGAGGGGTGACTGTGCTCTGCGGCCAAGCCACACACTG
>NW_008238337.1:8553471-8569748 GCF_000691975.1 Corvus brachyrhynchos
ACGCGCAGCTTGGCTGTGCTGTCCCGGTCTCTGCTGTGCTGTGCTGGGCTAACGCTGGGCCGGGCTGTGCTGGGCTGTGCTGGGCTAACGCTGAGCTGGGCTGGGCTGAGCTGGGCTGGGCTGGGCTGTGCTGTGCTAATGCTGTGCCGTGCTAATGCTGAGCTGTGCCGTGCTGTGCTACTGCTGTGCTTTGCTGTGCTGAGCTGCCCTGTTGCACTGTTGCACTGCTACCCTGGCAAGGCATTCTGCATTGGGGCCTGGGAGCAGCCTGGAAGCTCCTGCCATCATTTTTCAGGCCCCCGTGCTATCCTGCATCCTTACCACACCACTCTGCTTCTTGATAAAAAGATGTGAGCAAGAAAATAAGGAATTTGTCCCTTTTCATGACTTTTCCCAAGTCCCTATTTTACAGCTTGCCAACTCCCTTGCTGTATACCTACATGCAGGTTCCTCTTTTATATGTCACTTTATACGGTTAATTGTGTTTGTATTCTCCACAGGGCTCTTGGCCATTACAGCACACTGTGAGGTCACTGATTGACCACCGTGTTTTCAGAAACCTGCCTCACCATCCTCATGTAAAACTGAAAATGAGTGGTAAGCGAGAAAGCAGCAGTTTTCAGGAATGCTCACAATGAAAGGGTAAACAAGATCTTACACAGAACCGTGCCTGGGCTTGCATCCAAACACAGTGTGTTACAACTTTAATATAAAGGGATGGCTGTAAGATGCATTTCATTCTCGCTGCATGCACTCTGCTAGTGAATGCTCTGATCAGCAGACACTAACTGTGTGTTGTGCACAAATCCTGCAGGAACCTGCTGGTGAAATAAATCCTCTTCCCACACTTACAGTACACCCCTGTGCCAGTTTTTGCATGTCAAGCAGCTGGAGCACAGCCATGTATGTTTCTAAAGCAGCAATGATAAATCCACGAGGTCCAGTTCCAGCAGGTGGTATTTGGGGTGTATACAATTGCTGGGAAATTTCATCTAATTTCATTTCTTTAAAATATTCCTTCAGGTCCAATCTTGTTCCTAGTGAATATCTATCTCATGGATTGATAGAGCACTGTACAAGTGACTCCCATTTTGTTGCCACTCTCAGATCAACCCCAAAATGGTGTCCTGCTGCATCCCTCTCCCTCTCACACCAACACACTGCCACTTACTTGCCTATACTTGCAGAGTGAAACTCTTTTATGGAGAAGCAATTTTTCCAAGTGCAAAGCTGCCATACACAGAAGATATGTGTGGCCAAATCTGCACAATTCACAAGGTAAACTGGCAATTTCAGGGCCTTGTTCTTTATTATTCTTTTTATACCCTTGCTTTGGCTGTAAAGTATCAGCCACCTGAACTGGTAATTCTGATCACTCTCTGTGTGAAGGTGTAAACAGGAACATGAGTCACTTACTCATATAATAAGGGAAGAGTCAATCCCTTATTTTTCCACTCTAGAAACTGTAGTGCCCTACAGAGAAAGTGCTGCAAAAGCTCAATGGCTTTAGACAACTCCAAGTTTAAAACACTTTCTAGTATATGTTATGCCTGATTTCCCAAATGGTTGTGCCACTCCCCACCAGCCTATCTCCATCGACTTTGGTGAGCCCTGCTAACCTACATTGCATGACAGCACCAGCGGTGCCATGAGAGGAGGAATCATGGCCACTGAGAGCCTGGAAACTGCTGTGAAGCTGAATGTGCTGCATCTGGCCATCCTTATGAAACCTGGTGTTCTGCTCAGGAGTCTGTGCAGCAAGGGATTCATTGTTTCTTCAGCACTGCATCACCTGTGCCATACAACTACTTCTCCTTGGGTTACATTTTCAAGGAGTTGGGAAAAGAGCATTTAAAAAACTCTGCAATTGTCCTGTACTGTTATTAATATATGAAAAATAGCTTCTGAGTCTCCTCACTGCTACGCTCAGCTGTGGTCTAGTAGGAATCCCATCCTGTCCAGCACCTTATTTTGCTTCTGTATCCACGTTCCTGAGTTTCTGGATACTAAATGGATACAGTACAGCCTCACTTTTGATATTAAGTGGCATTTGCACACCCAGGTCTTCGGTGTCATGCTAAGATCTAAGTAAAAGAAGAAAAGCAGAAGACACCAGAAAAAAAAAAAAAAGAATAATATCAATATTGTTAGGGTGATAGCTCATTTGCCAGAGCAACATCAAGAAATACAACACACCCCTCAGTACATCATGTTCCAGTTTCAAGAAGATTCATTCCCATGGGTGTTGAGGTGGAATGCAGAAATGGGTGTCAGATACTGGAATGCAGAACACAGGTACCATCATACAGGGTGTTTGTACACATTAAACATTGAAATATTCAGTTTGGAAGTGACTGGAAGTTTTCGTTCCACAGATTTGGAGTTGCTGTATGAAATGACAGGAAACCCACCAAGCTCATGTTCACATAAAAAACCCCACGGACAGATGGCACCTTGTCTTTCTGGCAGCGTCAGCAGGTTGGACAAGGATTAAGCAGGTGAGTGGAACACAGGCTCCGTGGCTGCCACTCGTAGAGCTCCCCTGCTAGCATTGACTTCAACAGAATTATGATTCTTTGTGAACAAACCCCAGCCCTGTCCTGTCCCCTCCATGCCCGCTCTCTCTGTCAGGCCTGCAGCTCATTAGTGGAGCAGTGCGGGATCCCTGCATTGTCACTCTGCATTTGGCGCCTTGTAATGAGAAACTTTCTTTATTCTGCTCTGTCAGCCCAGCGCCCAACTAGCAAGGCAGTCATGAAAACGAGTTCTTTTGGAAACATGGTGTGGGGATGAGAGGAGGCAGGAAGTTAATGAGCAGTGAACACTGAATGCAATTGAGGAAGGAAGATGTTTACAGGTAGGATCCCACAACCCCGTAAATCAAGTTCTCTGTCCAACCTGTAACTGGGCATTTGGAGTTGAGCACTGATGTGTAAGAATGAGCACAAGCTCTGCAGGACAAGGCTGCAAATCCTGAGCTTCTGTGCAATGGCTCTCATCCTGTATTTGATATCATCATCAAGTAATCATATTTTAATGAGGGAGTAGAACACACTAATTGTTTTTCTTCTGCTATTCTATATAGCTGCAAATAAAGGGACACCAGGGAAGCAAGAATTACAGCCCTGTGTTTTAGGATGGTGCACACTTGCTCGATACACAGCTTGAGTGCTTTGTCATAGCCAATTCATTTGTATGATGTGCTTTGTATCCTATGGCTCATAACAAAAAAATAGATGGATTGCTTTTGTCACTGTTGCACCAGACTGGTGAGGAAAATACTAATGGATTTGGTAGCTTAAAGTGAGTGTACATCAGAAAATGATGGCATTTTTGTTTTATCTTAACAGCACATTTCCTGAGACTATCTGGAGAAAAGCTGCTAGATACCAACTACACTCCTGTATTTTAAAAAGAATTGCAAAAAAGTAAAAATAATGCTAAGAAGAGTTGCTAGGTACAAATCTGGTGCATAACTAATGGAAATTTGTCTTCTGTTATAAATGAAGTGTTTGGTTCTGTAAATTTTGACCCCTGTTTCAACATGTCTACAACTGATATTCTGGGACACATTTTAGAATCTTCCAAAACCAAAAACTGCTTGGAGTTTGGTAAATCCTAACAATTAACTAAATTCTTGTATTTCAGCTAAGTCCTTTCTCCCATGCACTGAGTCCTTGGCACACCTCAGGCACTGCAGTACCTTCCTGTCAGGGCTCTCTGGCACTTGCAGAGCTCTAAAAAAATGGATTCCAGCTTGAAGCAAAATTTCTGGTGACCGGTAACTTGTCCCCAGCACATGGTGGTGGTACCTTGTCTGAATGGCAATTGAGGGCTGGCTGCTTGCAGGGCTGCAAGAAAATAAAAAATAACATTAATTTCTGTGATATTTATTTCTATGTCTAGGATAAGACAAGGGAAAGGAACTGCAGATCTGAAAAAAAGGTCCCTATAAATATTGGCAATTATTAAAAAAAAATTCTTATTACTCAGTAAAATCTTGCTGTCATATATGACACTAAACCTTTGAACAAGTGAATTTGCACACTGCTTAGAAGGATTTAGCACTTTCTTACTTTTTGGGAAAGTTTTTTAGCAAAGCCAGCAGGCTGGGGCTGAGTACTGGCATGATGGACCTTTTTAGAAATAACTGTTAAAAGAAACTGTGTTCTGCAAGTCCAACCCTTTTACAGGGGAACAAGGACAGCAATGTGTGAGCACTGCTGCATGCTGTAGTGTGGTTTTGTGTCTCACGTTGGCGGAAAAAACAAGTCGATGGTGGCACAATTTGTAAAGCAATTACTGCTCCTGGGATTGATAGTCTGGCGCTGCTAACTGGGGTCTAACGGAATCAGGTGTTTGATGGCAGCACTGCCCAAACTAGGACAGACAGCAAATTAAGTGCTGTCCTGAACAGCAAAGAAAATATGACTTTTTTTTTGCTCTAAATTAGCAACACTGAAGTTTTTATTTGGACTTCAAAGGCTTACATAGAGACCAAAGCAGTGTGTTGCTCTGTGGTCAGTTTACATTAAAAAAAAGTAACAATGCTAGATTGAAAAGAAAACAAAAAGTCACTGAATTTGCTCTTGCATGGAAAAGACCACAAACTCTGGCAGCATTTGCCACTGTGCCATGTGACCGACCTTCCCCTGCCCGTAGATGGTGGATTATCATCAAAGCTATTTGGGCATATGCACATGACCTCACAAAAATGTGCACTAGCAAAAATATACTTTTTCTCAAGCTAAAAAGGGAACAAAATTTAAAAAACCCCCAAACCTAAGACTTGCTCTTGTGCTAGTGATTGGATTAGGTAATGACTAATTAGATGAGGTCATCACTTGCTATGTCATGTATATATAGTACTTATGGAGAATTTACTCATTCTAATTAACAGAGTAGAAATAGTTTTTTGACAAACTTCATTTTCCTGAAACTAAGAGCCTTGAATTTGTTCCACTTTTGATCTTTCTTTGGTGGCTATGTTTGCTTTACATTAAAATAACTTCTAACATTCCCATTAAGGATAATCCCTCCAGCAGCCACAGTATGACATTTCTATATTAATCTTTTAAGCATTTTAGAAAAGCAAGGTTTCATGTTTTAATAATCACAGTGTTTTTCTCTGAGGAGTTGTAAAAATTTATGGGGCTTTTCTATCCTATTTGACTTCTACATCTTTAGAGTTTGGTGCTAATGGCCCATTCAGCCCGCTTACTCTTTGACTCCTTTTTTATTTCTTTTTCATCTTCTTACAAAAGAAAAATTGCTTCCGTGCCTTACGCTGTTGCAGATGCTGTTCAAGTGGTAAGTAATTTCAATCCAACTGGCTGAAAAACCCGCAGTTCACCCTCATCTCAGAATCACTTGGGGGTCTCCAATGTAGACATGTGCATACAAACCCCTTTAATTCATAATTAAGAACAAAATGTAGCCAGTTGTTTAAAGCAGGAAGAGCAGCAACATCAATATATATGCATACATTTTTGCAGTTTATCAGCTCATCTTAAAAAAGTACATTTTCCTGCTCTAATATTTTATTTCATTCTTGCATTTTTAGCAGAAAAATAAAAGTAATAGATGAACTATATTTATTATAAGATGACCATAAAAATGGCTCTCCAGGGCCCCTGGAAGCACTTTTGTCCCATACTACTCATACTTTGTTCTATGCAGAGCCAGGCAAGACATTGCAACTAATAAAAATCCAACCATGCAATCACAGTAACAAAACAAGCAAATTCCTCACTCTGTCATTGAGATCTCTCTCACTGCTCACAATTTCACTTCCTGAAAGCCAAAAATCTGGGCCCTTTTGGACAAAGTAATTTCCAAAGAGGAGAGAAAACATGCCTGCCTTAAGTCAAGATTGCCTCTGGTGATTTCTGTTGCTGAAATCCCTGCAGAAGAGGAGCTATAGCATCTCAATTAGGCAAGTCTCAAAGCATTTGTGGTTACAGAGAGCAAAACAATATTCTCAGTTCCAATGCAAGTGGAAGACACTTAGTGAGATCAATTTCTTGAAAGCTGCTTCACTTGATTTGCACAAGCAGCATTACTGTTGGAAACAGGGGCTTACTCCTTACTGAAGCCACCACCTGGCTGCCCCACAGAGAAGCAAGGGGTCAAAAAGGACAGAGAGAATAAAGAACAGAGCAGTCAGCAGCGCATCAGAGTGTTTGATAGTGAAGGAGACAGGAGTTTCAGAGGCTGGGAACGCCGACCTAGGAAAGTGTAGTAACTGTAGAGGAGTGGGAAAATGTAATTTCTGTTGCATATTCAAGACTGTAATCAAAGAGATGAGTGCCAAAAGATCTGCAGCATCCAGAAATTGTCAGGGTTGCCACAGGTTCCTCAGTGATCTTATCCTGAGTGTTTCATAACAGATAGAACGATAGCTGGAATGCATGTTTAAGAATAGACAAGGAAAAAGCAACTCTGTTTTGTACCAGAAGACTCAAGCCCTGTTCAAAACCAGCAAGTAAGGGCACGGTGACAGCTCAGTCACCACCAGCAGCATCAGCCCTGCTCAATGCCCTGGCAGCCAGCAGGCAGATGGGTCTCCACTCAGCACAGCTCTGTGATTTACTGCACGCAAACAAAGCTGGAGTAACTTGAGTGCCTCCTGGATGATTTATAGAGGCGTGGGTTGCTCATCTAAGCAGAGGAGTGGGATGCAGAAATGCTTGTGCTCTAACCAGTTTCCGATGTGGAATCCTGCGACCCAAGGCACGTCAGGTTGTTTTTCAACCTCTGTGCAAGTTCCCAAATCTCAAAGTAAAGCCCAAGCCTTTCTAGACGTGCTGTTAAAGGTGCCAGGAGAATGGAAGCTTGCAGAAGGACCCAGCTGTTCCAGTGCCTTTCCTCCTGTGTATCCAGCTCTCCCCTAATTTACCCCCTAAGAGTGAGCGAGTATTTGGTATGCACGAAGATGCGGTGATGTCCTTCAGGAGCCTCTGGGAGAGCTGGTGCAGCGGATCTGTTGTGCAGGATGCAAAGGGCAGTGTTGTTGTTGTTCATTGGTTTCATAACCACATAATTCTGGTCCTTCATCACTCCAGAATCTTCTTTCAGCCCTTGTCTGTCTGAGCACTTGGAACAAATATTTACCCCTTGCTTTCTTTCTTTGTAAAATTACGAGTGTAACATTTCTTGCTCTGCATCCTTCTCCAGTGTTTGTAAAGCCACTGAAAAATGCTACATTTTTACTGACAAGCTAAAGGTATTTTTCAGCAAATAGTGTTGATGATGTCTATTGTTTTACTCTCTATGTCAAGTTTGATCTTCAGTGCACATTTTGGATAAGTAGACTGTTATCTGGAGAATGTTATACCAAGGAGTGGGGCCAGCATTAAGGTTTAGAACATTGAATTTGTCACCAGAAGTTAAGCAAAAGTTGAAAATATTTTCCTCTGATTCAGCCCAGAGTCCTGCTAGGGGCACTCTTAGCCTGTGAACACCATATAGGTGGTACTAGGTGGCCACTGTGACATCTTTTGTGTTCCCAGTCAATGATATCTGCAGTTGCCTGTCCTTGCACCATCCTGTCACCCATCACTGGTTAGAGCAGGCTAAAAGCTGCTGTAAATGATGCACTGGCCCAGGGACAATAGAAGAGCACCAGGAATTCCAGCTTTAACTGGGTTTCTAGTATGTTGCTTTTTTACTTGCATTGTCCTTAAGCTAAAACAAGAATACTGCTGGAGATTTGTGCCTCCAAGAGAAACAGAAAGAAAAAAACAATGCAAATACTAAAAAGAGGGAGCAGCAGAGGGTCCCCATTTCCATGCATAACCTCTGAACTGGTACTGGAGATCTGCAAGAAAGCGTCACTCAGCCCTCGGTGCTGATACAGACGACAATGAAACTAAAGTGCCCCAAACATTCATAACCAGTCCTCTGTCCGTCCCTGAAAAAACCCCAATCCCATGTTCTTTGTCCTCTGAACTATAGTCACCTTGCATTACACGGTAGGAAATGACTGGCCAGGCTTTCCATTGCCGCTGGCACTAATCACAGAAGATGAATATGAACTGACCAATGGTGTTTATAACCTTGTTTAACAATGTCAGGCACTGGGCTGGAGTCTCTCTCCCTTTCATTCCAGTGGCTCCAGTGCAGTAATTTCAGACTTACACCAGCACCGGTGAAGTGAGACTCAAACAGAAAGGTGCTTTTAGGACAGAAAAATCCAAACACACTTTTGAAAAGTAAAAAGAATGAGAAGTATCAGAACCATGAGTCAGAAGTATGAGAAACAGTGAATTTCTTTTCTTTGCAGCTCAGGTGTACCCATGAAAACAGCACAGTGTATACTAGAGTGAGAGGGTCTGGCCTCTGAAGCAGATCCCCTTGCCAGCAATAAGAAAAACGTGTTTCACCCCTCTATATTTTCATGGACACTTGAAAAATCACAGTAAATACAGTTCATATAGTTATCAAACATGAAAACATATCTCTGGCGGTAGAGAAACTTTTATCTTGGGTCACCAGTGCCCTGCTGGCACTGTAACATATTTATTTTTTAGCATTCGGTGACCTTTGATACCAGTAACTGCTGAGGCTGCCAAGCTACCCATGGGCTCTCCCATGCCAGTCTTTATCTCCTTTGTATGCTGGACAGTCTGGAATTGAGCTCTGCCTGTTTGTGAAGAGGTGGGCAGGGGAGGGAGCCAACCCTCTGGGGACTCTGCCCTGTCAGTGTGTACCTGAATGTTCTGTGTGTGCCTGTGTGTGTGACAATGATTCTGAGGCCCCTGATACTCAGCTAGTACACACCTGTGTCTGTGTGCACATACTCAAGGGCCCTGTAGTTTCTTTCTCTCATACAATATAAAGAGCGGTACTTGCACGGCCATTGGCTATAAAGGGCAGCCTGCAGCTGGGCTACAACATATCCAGTATTCTGGTGCCCACTTTGGATGGAAAAAGAGCCTTTTCGTAGTTCTTGTGATTATATTCTCTACCACATTAATTAAAAACACTGCTGTGACCTGTCCAAAACCAGAGTGCTCCCTGGGTTTGTACTTTACTCTGGGCAGTGCCAGTTTTTGGGGAGTTTGTGCAGCCTGGTTGCTCTAGCACAGTTCCATTTTTTCAGCTAAGTTCCCAGGTGCAGAGGCACATGTCACCCTGATCCAGCCGTCCCAGCAACAACAGGACATGGCTCACGTTCACCTAGAACGTGTTCTCACTGACTGAGAAAATGCCAAGCTAGGGACGGAGGAAAAGGTGGTTTTAGTTAGACCTCCACCAACTAAATCAAGCTAAAATTACATAGGCCCTTTGCTTAAGTGCCACTGCCTGAGAAGCAATCTCATTACATGTGACACATAAGCTTAAAAGCATTCAGCTAAAACCAATCCTTCTGCTGTCCTTGGTCACCAACTGGCAACAAAGCTCCACATTGACACCAATCTGGCAACCTGTAGGGTTTGCCCTCTATTATGTTTTCCTTCTATAAGCACAGCTATTATTGGAACTGCTTACTTGACCATATTGCATGCTTTACCTCCGTCTGACAATAATTCATTCTTCCAGCTTGCAACATTAATTACTTACGTATACTATACACACTGCCTCTCTAAGTACATGCACACGAAGAAAGCAAAAAGATTTCATGTACAGATGAATTTGGTGGTGTTTTTCCAATTATTTTTACCTAATGTGAGGTAAAGAAGAGATTTCTAGGTTATCTATAACTTGAAAGTCATCACCAGAAATACTCAGAAACGCAGCATATCAACAAATACTGGTTGGCTCTGTGGGTAATTACAGAAAACGCAAAATATACCTCTGTGTTTCTATGCTGCCCAATAAACAATAGAAGCAAAACCTCACTTAAATATGTATTTATGGATGGACATGTGTACACACACATATATGTACTTATATGTAAACAAACAAACAAAAAATGGGACCAAGAAAAAGCTGGTCAAAAATATACGCATGTTCTTGATGATTAACACTTTCCTGTCTGTAACATCAGAAACATAAGACTGGAAGACATCCTGGCAGCTCAGAAATTCCCAGCCACTACCAGCAAGGCACTATACATCCCTTACACCCATGGGTCAGTATCTGTCTGTAGAGCGTAGTTTTCAGCTCTCTCCTCTTGTTGGAAAGTTCAAGTCTCTTATGATTACATGGGGTATCCTGACAGACTGATACCTGTCCTAACACCTGTGACAAGATCCTACAACAGACATGATGGTCCAGCAGTGTCCTGTGCAATGCCAGCAGTGCCTTCCCATTGCTGCTGGAAGAATCTTGTCTAGGATCACATTTGTCATTTCTCTCACTGCCTCATGCACTGATGGTTCACAGTCATCCACTGGCAAACTAATAGAGAGATCTGTTTTCTTTTTTTTGATAGTGTAGTCAGTTTTCTTCCTTAAAGAGAATCTACTTTTCTTCATAAAGCTCTGTATAGCTAATAGAGAGACTGATATATCCACACAACAGTTCCTCTTATCCTAAATCAAGAATCCAAAAGAGGCAGGATAGAGCTCCACTCTCAGGGAATCTTCCCCTTTTTGGTGCCTGCAGAAGAAGCCCTGGATTAGACTAGCTTGAAGAAGATGCTTAGTTTTCAAGTGTTAATGGTGAAGTGCATCCCAAATGTATTTTTGTTTTTGTATGGAATTGCATCCCTTTTCCATCCCTTTTCACCGCCTTCCAGCCACAATACTCTGATGCTGTTAATAATGGTGCCTCTTGACTCATTTATCAGAACATTTCTTTACCATTCTCCATCTTAAATGACAATAGATCATTAGAGTGAATATTAAACAAGTTCAGTCTTGAATTACTAGAAATCTCTATCCCAATAGCAATCAATTGGCATCTCTCCATCAGACAACTTCTTATGCATTTTACTGCTCTTGTACTAATCCCCATCTTCTCCGTCTTAATGAATAACTTCCCATGTGGCATCATATCAAATGCTTGACTAAAATCCATATAGATTAGATCTACTACATTTCCCCTTGCTTAGACAATTGGTTATCTCTGTAAAGATAAAGTGTCCAGGACAAAATCAGCATTGTGGTTGCATTTTATCCTGTTTATCTTCTCTTGCACTCTGTCTTTTAAAAAAAAAATATATTAAATATGTTAAATATATTTTTCTTCAAAACTCTTCTGAAAGTCTGAGATGGTCTCAAAACCAATGAACTCAGTGGCTTCTTAGATACCTTTCTAATAATTTTTATAATAAAAGTATTATATCTACTATTTTCGAATCATGCAAGAGCAACCTGCAACTCAGAAATTTATTTCAAATGGTTGCTGCCAATCTGGTACTAGTTCCTTTGGAGTTCTGGAATGAAAATAACTAGTCTCCCTCACTTGAAAATGTTAAGGTATTTTAGGTTTGCTTTCATCTCTATTGTGATAACTTCCATTTTCTTCCCCTCATTCCAACTAATGACGTTGGTTTTGCGCCCTTCTTCAACTCCACTGTTCCTCTTAAAAGCTATGGAAAAGCCTCATTTAGATTTTGGGTACAAAAGTATTTTTAATCTTTTCCTTGTCCACTCTTCAAAGTAGCACCAGTTCTTTTCTTGTAACCTGTTTATACATGGCTGAAGTAATGTTTCATTTTTGTTTTCATCTCCTTTGACAACTATTTGAGACTTATTTTCAGCAAATCTCTCTTTATTCTGAACACACACAGGTAGTGGGTTTGTTCATCGCTTGTTTCCCTTACTCTTATTACTCTCCCACAGTCCAGTGCAGTGATGCTGTTGTACAGACTGTATTAACTAACAGGGTAGACATAGTCTAATACAGATGTTTTGTAGATAGGTACAGAGTGAACATATTTGCAATGAAATTCACAGGCCAACAGAAATCAAAGATCTTGTCATAATGGAAGCAATGTTTTTATCTGATTAGAGTTGCAGAACCCCTTGCCTCAGCCCTGCCTATGCCAGAATGTCTCACAAAGCGCTTCAGCTTCTAGCAACAAAAACAGTGCAAGTTTCTTCTCTTCCCAGGAAATGAGAACTTTCTATCAGAACAAACAGAGGTAGAAGTGGACAAAATAGTACCTTGTACAAGCACTAAACCACTAACCTAATTTTTCAAACTGCTACCTTCTGTTGTGTTTGGTTTTTTTTTTCAAATTGTGTTCTAAGCTCATGATTTTGAGCAGAACCCTCACAAGGCAAAACAGTGCCGAGCTGAGGGAACCTGTGACCAGCCACAGCATAAAACTAGCTCTGAAGTGGGGACCTTTGTGGCAGTTTTTGATACTAAGGATTCAGGTTACATTTACAGTTTCTGATTTTCCTTCACTACAAATGTATTTCCAAAAATATTTTCTTTCCCTTTTCAAATGTGGAAAAATTACTTGGTGAATTTGTTTTCTATCAAGTTTTGAATTAGTGAAACAGGAACAGATATGAGAAATTAAGGTATCATTACACAAAGGTCAAAATGTAATGCTCTGTGCCTCATCTACTAACTGCAGTCAAAAGACCAGAAGTAGCAGAGTGGGGGAACCAACTAATCCAGTGAATGATGAAGGAGCTTTACTGAGGACGTACACTCAAGAACAGCACATTTGCAGCTAAGAGAGAAAAGATTTTCCAAACCCATCTTAACATAAAATTGGAATTTCCTCCATGGACACTTCTGAGTTTGTTTGAAAAGACCTTCCAGATACATACATCAGATTGTAGAGGAATATTTCTATGGAGGGGACAGTGAAATAACTTTTTCATTTCATGAGCTATCACCAGGTGTTCTGATACTATTCAAGCAGTTTCCTGGGTCATTGCAATGCCTCGCTTGATGCCTCTTTCGGTTCCAGACTGACATTCTGGCCCTCAGGATTTTTCATGGAGCTGTCAGGACTACCCCACTGCTGAGACAATGAGTGCAAACCTCTGCTAAGAAACTGTTTAAATTTATTTTTAGAGCTAAATCATTATTTATTCTTGAGGAGCAGGCTGGTTACCCCTTGCTTTAACCTTGCTTTCAGACAAAAGCCCAAAACTGGCATTCTCTGCCCTGTATATTTTGCTTAGTTCCTTGAATTGCAGTTTTTCGCTTTTCATGTCAGCTTTTCTGCCCAGCTTTACCCATCGGTTCGCTACTGTAAACAACTGTTTTGCCTGCTAGATGGCACTGGCCATCCACCAGCGCTGGGACTGAAGGCAGGTGGCACTGAAGAGCCGTAAGGGCACATGGTCACCCTTTGGTCGTTATTCTGTTTACTTTCTGCAATGGCATTTTCTTTGCTCAGATTACTTCACTCCTCACCCACAGCACTCGCTTGCCACTATAATAATTCTACCCATGCCCTCTTCCTGTTATAGGATGAGTATAAACTTGCTGTTAGCACTGCTGGAGATGCTTCTGAACCCATCAGTTTCTTGAAAACTGAAAACGAGCTGAAGCCCTGAAAGTCGTCTGGGTTTCAGTCACTGACTTGAGTCTAAGTATTTTGCAAACAACTTATTTTGTGGGGGGATACAATTAATTTAACTTGTCTGCTTGAAAGCAGCATTACAGAGCTATTTGTGTATAGATACTAAGGATACAAAGATGGTGAAATCTGCTGGTTCTTTGGATTCTGTTCTAAATTCTGTTTGTCATAACTACCTTGGATGTGTTGCATTCAATGTACTCAACAACACACCGAGGAGGAAGTCGAAGCTTTCAGCTGTATCTACAGAGCTCCCAGCACAATTCACTGCTGCCATCCTCTCCGTGCTCTTTTCAGTATAAGTGCTAGAAAACTCACAGTCAAACAAAACTAGAAAATGAAGTTAATGACATGTGTCCAGCTGGAAGTAGAAGAGCCTCTTTCTTCAAAATATTCACAAGCCCAAACCATCCTTCTGAACATGCCCACTGTGCCACAGTATCTGCAAGCAGAGTGCCATTACCCTTCTAATCCAGCCTTTCATCTGAACATGCTGCTCTCTGCACCCAAGCAATGAGTTTGCTTTTCACACACAAGGGCACATTTCACCAGTGCCAGATGTGCTCACAGTGGGTGTGATTTCTCAGAATTTGAGGGTGTACCCTCTGTTTGGATGGCAAATTCCCTGGCTGTGGTTGCTTGGAGACATTACAGGTATCATGGTATCTGCCTTGCGTGCCTGTAGATGTTTTCCAGGTAGGTGTGGCCATACTTCAACTTGGCTCATCAGATTCTCCACAGATGTCCATGGTTCTAGTGACAGTGCCAGGTCTAACTTTCTCATTAGTTCTTTTCAACCTTATAATTATCACCTATATATGAAGCTGAGTGCAGTGCTGTATCATACCATATCATTTCTAGGTGCCAGACACCTAATTTCTATCTTTTTTTTTTGTCTCCTCTCTACTGCAAGTGTGTCCATCTCTCCATTTCCTGAGGGATGCTGCAAACTGATTGTTGTCAAACCTAGAGAAGATTCAAATACAAGTAAAGCTTTTTAGATTAAACCTTGTGGTCACATTTTAGGATGTTTCTGTCCAACTTCCCAAGCTTCTTCCTCCCCTTCACTCTCGAAAGTTAACACCTGCCTAGCAAAGTTGGCAGACAGGCTGAAATGTTTGTGCCTCAAGCCATTCCTGTGAAAAACCTGGCACCTTTGTTCAAATGTCTGATGAAAGCGGGTTTGAACAAAGATGTTGGTTTGTGAACTGGCAGAGCACACAGATTGTGCTGGGGTGGAAAGCTTCAGCGGAAGGAAGGAAGATGAGGGCAGATGGTGGCATTGTTGAGGTCTTGAGATGCCACACAAAGATTCACAAAAGTGGGTTTTTCTAAACCCAAATGTCTAAACTTACTTGAAAAAAAGATTATGATGCATTTTGCCCTTGTTTACATAGTGCAAGGACTTCTGTGTATTTGCTTACCAATGGCTCTGGCACAGCGTGAAACAAATGGCTACCTACACCTCCCTGGCTATTTGCAAGGCCACTTAGCTTTAAAATACAGCTCAGAGCAGCACCAGCAATCTTAAATTAACTTTCCTGGTGGGGGAAGAGTCTTGAATTGATCCTTATCTACTTCACTGGGCCTTGTGCTGACAGTCAGGTTTGCTGTTCTCGCCACTGTTAAAGTGTTCTGCTCTTTATTGGGTGTACTGTGAACAAACCACCAGTCCAGACCCTTCTGATATGGCTGTTGTGATTTGCCTTATCTTTATTTGCTCCTCAAGCCACTTTGGTAAAGCTGAAGAAACCATGTCCTGCAAAAACTTTGAACTCTGGATGAGCAACTAGAAAATATCTTTATTATCAGGGATGGAGAGCTTAGTCTGCAGCTGGGATCCAGCTGAAGGGCATGTGGACTGCAGGGATCTGCACAGGAAGTGGCTGAGAGAGTCACTGGCATTGTGGCTATTAGGGAATTATTAGACATATGTTAAACGTAGGCTTAGCTTCACTAATGAATCGCCTTGCTGAGGCTACAGAGAATTTTGGTTATGGGTGGCTGTGAGGGCAGAGAAGGAAAGGAAATGTCGTGTCATACTTGGAGCTAAGACAGTGATTCCTATATAGGATAGTGGAAGTATTCCTGTGCACAATTGCAATAAAAATGTTTGTGTGCATTGCTCCTGTTATTATGGATTAATTAGCTATGGAAGGGAGAGAGTGCTACAAAGGGATAATTCAGATTTCTGCACAATGTGCTTTGTGGCAATGGACAGTAAGATTAAGATGTAAAATGTTAAGTTCACTTAACATTCTACAAAGTAATAGGTTGAGTTTGCAGGCTGGGCACAGGCTTAGTGGAAGCATCTGAGTAGCCCTTCTTACTCAGTGTGATTACTGATACGCTTTAAGTTAAGCATGCGTGGAAATCTTGCAGGACCGGGGACGCAAAACACAACTTTCCCCCCCGATATATTTCCAGTAGGTAAAGAACTGAAAAAGAAATGCACAAAACAAACTTTAGATTCTATGGGTGCAAAGGCCACGTCTGCATCTGTGCTCTGAATGATGCAAAATGCAGTGACAGTCCTTAACACATAGACATGAGTGACAAAAAAAGCTAGTATGCAAATAGTGCTATACATGATGTTTCCTAAATTTGTGTATAAAACTAATTTCAGATTCCAATACATATACAAGCTATAATCTATATAATTTCTCTTAACACACACTTGAGGGCTCATCAGTGATGGGAGAAATAATCTTAATAAATGCCTTTTTTCATTGCTCAAAACCTGGGAGGGAGCAGCAGTATTTGGGATGCCGCGAGGCTCCAAGTGGTCGGGCTCCGGGCTGGGTTTCGGGGTGTGGGTGGCAGGGAAGGGGGGGCGGCT
>NW_008238337.1:8571648-8572102 GCF_000691975.1 Corvus brachyrhynchos
GGAAGCCCTGGTCCCTCGGTCGCAATTATTCAGATCCCCGTCCCTTTCCCAGCCCCGCCGCAGCAACATTTATTGCAAAAGCAGGAAATTGCTTATTACTAAACTAGCTGGCAAGGGAGCGGAGCCGATGCTGTTCCACACTGGCACAGCACTTGCTTAGCTGCTGCTTTCCCTGCCTCTCCTTGTTCCGCTCTTTCTTCTTCTTCTTCCCTCTCTTTCTTTCCTCTCTCCCTCGTTCTCTCCTCTCCTTTTTTTCATTTTGGCTTCTATTCAAATGTGGGTCAGGGGTGAGCGGCTCCCAACGTCACAAGCTTGCAAGATGGCGCTGGGAGGAAGGCTGTGAGATGAGGAACAGGCTGGTATAAACCGAGAGGACAGGAGAGGGAGAGGAGGAGAGGGGAAGGGGAAGAAAAGCTGCTGCTCCAGATGCAATAAGAAGGTAACGCAGCGCGGG
>NW_008238337.1:8573656-8598230 GCF_000691975.1 Corvus brachyrhynchos
GGCCGCCGGACACCGCGCCCGGCCCCGCCGCCGCCCGGGGAACGCGTATGTACACACGGGGTCTGGGCACTCGAATCTTTCTGCTGCGAAATCCACAACCTTTGAGAACTCGGGTGGCCTGGGCGCTTCCAGAGACGGGTAACTTGGCGTTAGAATTAGTGAGTGGGGCGGGGGGATATACACCTTTACACAGAATTAATGAATTATATATGGAACCAAGTGTTTCAGCAGACGGTTACTGAAATCACTCAGAGTACTACTGAGCTGTTAGAATAAATCTGAGAGAGCAGCCAGAAAACAGTTAAGAGCATCAGAATTACATTCTGCTAATGAACTGTCCTTTGACCAAAACTGGTTTAAATTTGTTGTGGAATGCTGTTTATATTTGAATAGCTCCCATGTTTTTCCAGAAATTAAGGGGAAAACAATATGCAATAGTCACTTTCATTGGAAAATGTCAGAACTATGAGCAGATGTTTGCTGTGCTTGATAAATACACTGTATAAACAACTTATATTTCAAAATGACTTATTACTATTTTTTATTACTCAGAACTATTGTATATACTACAGCAGCTCTGGAGAGAAAGCTGTAAATGACTCCTTAGGATTTCACAGCAAAGCTACATGGGGAAAATGACATATGGAAAGAAAATTGACTTATTTCCACCACTGCAAATGGCCTCCTTTTTGCGCCTTTTCATTAGCAATCTAATCCTAAAAGCATTAGGAGCAATTATTTGCAGTGGTGCCTGACATTCTAGGTCTAATTATTTAAATCAGTTTAACTTTTGATGGTTGACCCATTAGGTCAAATCTGTGTGCCCTTTGTTATATTTATTAAAAAAAAAAAAAAGAGGGGAGGGAGGTCTTCAAACTTGCCACCTGCTACTGACATATCATTTTAGCTCTGGAGGAGATCAGCATTAAGAATAAGCAACCTCTTACATTTGTTACTTTCCATTCTAACATGGGTAAGGACACCCTGTGTAAGTGCCTTGTTCTTTGACATCTAAAATCCATTGCTTAATCACGACAGACTTGCGTGGCCGCAGGAGCGTAAGCAGGAGGAATGGGAGACTATGTGGATATGGCAGGTTTTCCCTCTGTCATGCTTCCTAATCTACGTGAAATGCAGATGAGATGCACATACATAAAAGGGATGATTTTTCAGTGTTTGGGGGGAAAAGCCTCTTCCAAGGATCTGGGAGAACTCTAAATCTTTAATGCATAAAGAAATAGCTCACGTTAGTATTCACATATGTTTCTGGGTGGAATGACTTATGGATGTGTAGATAGTAATAAGTATTGCAAGATGCTTGAAGCACTTGGTATCACGTGATGCGCTGTAGTGTCAGTGCTGAATTGTTTGGCAGAAGCCGATGTGTGACAAGGTGGGGGGGAGAGAGGAGAGAAAGAGAAGGTGAGAGGCCTTTTTCCAGAAGGGTACGTGTTCAATTTATTTTGATTAGTTTTTTAAAATAACTAGAAAACAACCTAATGCTAACCAGTTTGGCTGTGTAATGGATTTAAACTCTCTAAAACAGCCACCGCAGCCCAAAATTGGTGGTCACAGCATGAAATTTGAAGTTGTGAACAGCAGATCTTGCAATGAGAGATCTCGTTTTCTAGCATCTTTACAGCCCATAGTAATTAAGTACTGTCAAACATAAACTGTATGTTGTGCATTTTCTGACCTTGCAGAAAATAGTATGTGGCTATTCTTTGAGCTCCTGCTGCCTTCTTTGATGAGAGATGTAGGGGAATGGGATGATGTTTGAAAACCAAGGTGCATTTGCCTTCCTATCACAACTCCTGTTTGCGCAGACTGCAGCATTTAACCCTGTCATCCAGTCTGATGAACATATCGCGGCTTGACAGGCAGAGGTATTGGTAGGAAGAGGTTGCCATGTTTTCTCTACAGAAAACCAAGTTTCCCATCCTCTAACCAAATCTGACTGATAAAGTGTACAAACAACACTGCAGCTTCTGCCAACAGCTGGGGAAGAATGTTGCCACAAAGCAGCATTTCAGTGCCGCAGCAAATGTGGTGTTGGAGTGGGAGAAAGCAGAATCACATTTGTGACATAGCCGTTATATTGGCTGTATTGTGACAGGCGAAGCTCAATGGGAAGGGACCATTTCAGCATCAGCAGACATGCCTTCCCTGCTGGGCTTGGAGAAAAATTAACAGGGCTCAGCTGTGGCATTGCAACAACAGAGCGTCAACCCAACCGTAAGCAGGAGAATATATTTTTAAAAGAATAAGGATGACTTCTTTGGTTTGGTGTGGATGGAACACCAGTGACTGAGCCATTAGGGCTTCTTATATTGGTTTTTGTCTTGCTGTACTATGCAAGGACAATGCATTGCAATAGGGATTTCACTCTGCTGTGCAGTAGCTCATTGGCAAAGAAACTGCATCAGTTTGTTCAGGTCTCTCACAATCAGCAGTGACAATGTGCTTACTTCTCTCAAAAGCAGCAGAACAATGTCAAAAAGATGTTCCTGAGAGTTGTATTTTCTTGTTCAATTAGCATCTCCAGGTTCCAACAGGATGCCAGTTTTAAGCTGTGTTTCTTTCCCTGAAGCATACGTGTATTATGCTAGCTGTCCAAACTTGTGAGTTACTCACAGCTTCTTGTTTGTAATTCCTGGAAAGAAAATTCACCCTCCAGTGCTGGCTCCCACAAAACAAAGAAGAAGTGAAACAGTGAGGTCAATCCTGAATTTTAAGCTTGATACAAAATGAGTTGTTACAGTAGCTGTAAAGGAGGAGGCAACAAGACAGCAATAGCTGTACCTGCTGTAAGTGACAGGTGGGAGAAATTCTGTTCTTTTTCGTCTGTGTTTGGATGATGGCCCAGTGCTGGCCACAAACTGCAATCCAGGATTAATCCTCACATAGTGTTTTCTTTCTATGTATCAGATTTCTCATTTTGTTAATAAGCACAGCCTAGCATGCACTTCAAGTCAGCTGTTCTGGAGTGGAAGCAACAGGGTTTTGCGTTATTGAAATGACGGCTCTCGTGCTTTCCTAGAGCCCGTATTGTTTGACCAGGGCAGGGCGGAGGGTGATCCTTGTAATCACAAATCCTAAACAGGGATTCTAGTTACTGATTTTACTTAATGGAAAGGGGTGGGGAATGTAGTTTATCCAGGATTACATATGTATCATATCACATTTTCGGATGCGCACCCTGCGGATTTGAAGGGGCTAAAGAGTGATCTTTTAAACTGAAAACCTCAAGCATGCATTTAGAAATGGACCTATTGTAGGAAGCTTCCTTCACTTACTCTCTCTAATGGAGAAAAGACAAACTGAGCTGTCCTGCAGAAAGTGTCAGAAGACACATGCACTGGCAGCTAAGCTGGAAGAAGGGTCTGAGTCTTCAGCTGGCAGTAAGAAGAGTTTAGAGAAGTGCAGGGACTGGTTTCCTGCTCAAAACAGTCATCAGGGAGCTCTCCCAGTAAAAGGTCCCTGAAAATAGGGTGAACTTCTTGCTTTTGTTGCTAGGTGTTCTGAGAGATCTGTGCAGGAGCTAGGAACCCCCTCTTGTTCATCCAGCTTTAGATACTGGATGGAAAAACGTGCCAGTGTTGTCCTTGCCCAGGTTCTGGATGGGAGTTAGGAAGCATTTCATGTCAGTATGCTGGCCTGAGGCATTTGCTGTCCTTCAGTCCCCTGGGTAAAGGAAGAGGGGATGGCTTTTTATAATACATCAGTTTTCCCTATCCACTCCCTTCCCCCACTGAACCAAACACTGTGCAAGATAAAATTGTCTTCAAATCAGTCTTTTGCCATGAGTGTAAAAAGAGATACACGATGGAGTGACTGGGGAGAGGCCTCGTGGTAAACAACCTGACTCTGCCCTTCATGCTGGGCTAGTCCCATTCATTCCTGGACCCGTTTAAGATGACAGGGGTGTACAGCAGATTCCTTCCCCTAAATGTGTGCACATTTCCCGTTGTATAAAGAGCCATTCAGTGAGTGGATTCAGTTTTCTAGGAGTCACATAAAGACACTGCCATATAGGACTGCACTTACTGCATTTCCATCTGCTGTCAAGATGCCACCAGCCAGTTTGACAGTTTAGAAATCTTTTCTCTTGTTCGATAAAGAACAGAATAGAATAATTTGCAGTGCCAGTTTTAACTGAGAATTGCAATCAGCTGACAAGAAACCTTATTTTAAAGCTTGCTTGTTTGTCTGTGTGGTAGTTACTCTCCAGCAGAAACACTGGATCTCGCTGGTCTGTACCTATTAAAACATGTTGATGTGCAACTAAAATAACTTTAAAGTAAATTTCATGTTAAGCATAAGGACAGGGTTAACACATTCAGAATATGATTCAACATGCAAATCAGAAACAAAATTAATTTACTATGTTATTGTTTCTGAGAAGTGACTCAAGAAACTTCTTATATAGCATTAAATTCAATGAAATGTTAAACCTGAATATTTTTAAGTGTTAAATAAAAATATTTGGAAAATACTTTCTTATCAAAATACTTTCTGATGACCTCCTGAGGTCCCTTTCTATGTGACTTATTCTGTGATTTTTATTCAGCTCCGATTTAAATGCAAAGCAAAGGAAGTGTTCTTTGAGCAAAAGTGAACTGATTATTTTCTAGTTTTGTTGCTCTTTTATAAGTTTGGAACTAGCAGATACTAGTTTCTGACACCTAGCTTTCATTTGGAGGGAAGTAAGCTTTCCTGCCCTTCTGCCCCTCCTCAAATCTCAGTTGCTTTCTGCAGTCTGAAAGAAGTGGTTATTGAACTAAACTGAAAAACCAGCCTGTCTGTCCCTTTGCAAGAGGCTCCTGGTGAGAAGGGTTAGTTAGCTGCCCAGACTGGACGGAACAGTAAATTAGTGGCTTTTTCTGTGGAGGGACAAATTTTCCTCATAAATTCACTAGAAAACACATACAATTGAAGAATGCTTTTTTAAAACAAGACCTGTTTAAAAGAAGGTTTGAAATGATGCCAGTGTGGAGTGAGACTTGTGCTGTTTTTATTTAATGTTGTTTCCCCTACCTCTGGAAGGGTGAGGTCTTTGTTATTCCTAGTTTCTGTTTATCCTTATAAAGTATCCAGAACAGTCCTCGTGTGGAACTTTTTGCATCAAACTCCCTTGAAAAAAGCTCTTTTTTCTTTTCTAGGCAGCTCAAATGTTCTTTGATAATGTGATATTAGTGACATGATTATGCCCAGTCTTCAAAGAAAAACATGGATGTCCTTCTAGGCAGGGAAAATATCTAGCAAAGTTGTAGATGGCAAGGAGTCCACTAAAAATTATAAATTTGTGTGCACAGCTATGAAGTGTACATAGCCAGAACCATAGTACCAGAATGCTCAATAATGGGGATTTTGGGATGAGAGCGAGAGCTGTCTTGAAATTCTTCAGATGTCAGCAGAGTGATGTTTGGCTGAGTGTTTTTTGAAAGCAATGTAAACTATGACTTGAAAAGTTTTACCCAGAAAACTTAGTTATAAGCACTTGTTTTTATGAATTGGTGCAGTAGTTGAGTATTTGCCCACATTCAATTCTTCTGGGTGAGCTTGTGGTCCAAGGAACTCTGCTTCCATCCCTGATTTAAGCTTTCCATGCTATGGTCATGAAGGAAGTTAAGCAACTTCAGTTTTCTTCATCTTTAAAGTATGGAGAATACAATGTCCTTGGTTTGTTTTGTATATTTATCTTATAAATGCTCATCATATTTAAAAGTTTGCATAATGGGACCCTGACCTTAGCAACAGCCTGTAAATGCTGTCATCATACACAGAATTCTAATAAAGCTTCAAAATGGTAAAGTTGCCAAAGGACTAATGCTTTAGGATTATGCAAAACCCGCAGTGGGGGAGGGAGGCTAGAGAAGAAGTCTCTCTAGTTCTTCAGAAATGCTACATTTCTTAGTCTCCACTGTACCTTATCAAACAAGGCTTTCAAAATTGTAATGAAAATTGAAACACGCCAGCTATAAAAATTACTCTCTTTTTGCTACAGCACTGGAAGTATTAATGAAATTATATTCCCCTGCAGTGAGCACTGGGAGTTTTTGGAAGGTCTGTTCTGCACTGTCAGTCTCTTCCTGAAAATCAGCAAATGCCTCTAAATAACCCCCTTCAGGATTCACCAAGCAGCAGCTTATATTTTTGTGTCTTCCCTCCCCGGGTTGCATGGTGCAATGCCAGCGCACGGCGTGACGCAACAGTCTTGGAAATTCTTGGAAAAGCACTTCCGTTTGCTCTAGGTAGAAATTGTGTTGGCAGCAAAACTGACTCTGCTGTTTACAAGCTGGCAGCATTCTCAAATGAACTCCAAGAAAAGCAGTTTAATGTATGCGGTTCTGCGTATCCATCCAAATGCAGAGGTGTTCGAGACTGTTGGCCTGTTATTATGGGTGGTGCCTTGGAGAAGGAATGTCTTGAGTATTTGCCCAAGTGTGGACCTCTTTTTAGCAGCTGTAGTCAGCTGGTTTGTTCCAGTCAGGCTGGGTCTCCCAGTTTCTGGTTGCTGCTTGTAAGGTGATGGGTTTAATTGCTGTATTGATATTCCTCAGATCCCGAGTGAGGAAAAAAGTGACCCGAGTACGGAGAGAGGACCATCAGCTTCATTCTGACACCTCTATTGTGGTGGTCAAAACAGAGTTGAGTATGAGAATTTATTTGCCACTGATACGTTGTTTGAATCTGGAAAAATAATTTCACCTGTCTGTACCTCTTCACCTCTGCCTGTGTAAGGCCATGGTATTTTGAAGATGGGCTGTATTTCCACTAGCATGTAATGAACAGAAAATAACAATAGTAGCTGCTATTGTCTAATATTTCACCCTGTTCATTGTGCAAGAGGATTTCAAGCTGAATGCTGTACTAATAATTCAGAGTCTTGTAAGTGGAACCAAATGCAGAGAAAACTAGTACTTTTGACAGACCTGTAGTACTGGAAATCATGCATGGAGGTGTAACTAACCATAGAGGACAGTCATGGAAGGAAAATATATTTTAAGGGTCCTGCTGAAACACTGATCATTGGAGTATGGAATTAAAATATTTGCCTATCCAGAAAATACATCCTTTCCACGCGAAGATCTCAAAATGCTTTCATAATTAGTAATCTGTGACTTACAGCTGTATCTCTGGCATATTCACATAACCTTTTCTGAGATGTTTATATGACTTTCTGAAAGCTGCACATGGGTTCTTCCTTAACAGAGCAGAAGCCATGGCCATAGCCCAACAAACCAGCTTCCACTCCCATTAGATGCAAGTGACTGATTAAGCACCTCAGTTTCTCTGTTTCACTTGTAATAAATAAAACCTCCCTTCCTTTCCAAATTTTGAGAGTTCATATGAAATGGGACCTGGGCTACATGACGCCAACTGTTCCATTTCAAAAGACTTATCAGTAGTTTTCTACCTAATGCCCAGAGCATCTACTACCATATGCCAGAGGACTGGGATGTTCCCTTTTCATTAACTGGTTGGACGAGAAAGGGGGAAAGGAGCTCAGGTGAGTTCAAGCAAGTTTCCACGTGCATTTACGCTGCCATTATTCAGAATATTTGCCTATTTGTGCTTGCTTCCTCTGTGGTTACACATGGACTCCTGCTACCTCTGTGTTTATCTAAAACAGCTTGGGTTGTACCCTCACCAAAAACTGAAAAACCCAAAGCACCCTCCCTAAGATTTCCTGGAGCAAAAGCAAAGCACATCCCCTTTTGAGGCAGAGGGGAAGCCACTGCATTTCAATGGCTTTTACCATCAAAAGTGGTGAGTGGGAGGGTATCTGACAGCATTAGCACTGTAGATTGACTGGCTGGGGTCACGTTTTTGTAAGTGAGAAGGTAGCAGCTGTCCTTTGAGGCATGCAGGATGCAGCATTTCAGGGGAACTTGCAGATTTTTTTTTCCATAAGAACTGTTCCATGCTGTGCCAGGCTGCTGTCCCCTGCCTCCCCAAGGGGCTGGGTGCCCATCAGGAATGCTTCTGATGGCACAGAGAAAACAAGTCTACCTCTGCTAAACTTACACCTTACTGGAGACTAACCAGTCATGTTTATTGCTTTAAGTTCCCAGTTTTGTAAATCTTCTGGGAAGGAAGGATGGCAGCATCTCAAGTGAAGTCTGTGTAATGCCAGGGTGTGGGATTCCTGTAATTCAGTGCCTGTCGTACTGTGTTTTAAGAAAATGCTTGAAATTAGAGAAGTGGAAAGGTAGTATGAACATGGTGGTTTTGCAATAAAATAAAAATATGAACAGTGCAAACTAGTTGTTGGTCAGATCACAGTCTCCAGGGGAAGATGTCTTTAATAGATGTCATTGTAAGGCTAATGCTGCACTTGGCACCAAAAATTAGATTTAATGCTATAAATGGAGATAAAGCACATTGCAGCTGACAATATACTGCCAGACCATGTCCCCAGCTAAAGAGCTTGCAGTGCAAGGCACAAATAGGTGCTGTATAGATAACTGGCTGGGGGGGTCAGATTCTGCAAATGCTTACTCAGGCACTTTGCTTGAACTCAGTGTGACTGCTGGAGTAAGAGCTTGCACAATCCAGCCTTAGGAACGGGGCTGGAGCCTTAAAGCTGTTGGGTAAAACAGAACTGCTTGGGGGGTTTATTTATTTTCCAAGTGCCTGGTGAGGCAGGCTTTAAGTAGAAGCCCGCTTCCGACCCTGACTTGCATGCCTGTTTATTTGCTGTAATCACCTGTAACCTAAAATTGCAAAACTCCTGTGGATACACTCATGATGCCTTTGTAAAGTTTCCCTAGCAAAAATTCAACTGGATTTTAAGAGCACACGCTTCTTTCAAAACACTTAGCTATAAAGTTCAGTCCTGCCAGCCTGGTGGGCTGAGAACATTTTGAAAAAGGTCAGAGGGCCACATTGAATGCTATGGGTCCAATTTCCCAGGTTGATTTGTTGCCTGTGCTCTTTGAAGGGAGCAGAGCACCTGCAAATCTCCTTCTGGGGATTCCCTTAAAATGTGGGGAAGCCTCCAACAGGTGTGTGGAGCTGGCATGGCCTCGGCCCAACGTGGGAGAGGTGTGGCTGGGACGCGTCTGAGCCTGCACTTGGGCTGGAGCAGGGAATCAAAGAGGTTGTAAGCAGTAGCTGTTCTCAGCTCCTCTCACTCCCCTGAGCGCAGGCAAGGGATGCTAACCTTCACCAGACGGAATTCAGAATCTGTTCTCCGCGATTCCACAGCCTGTTCGGAAGTAGCAGTGGGCAAGGGAGTTGCAGCTGCTCGTCCCCCCCTCTGAGAGGCAGCGGATTGGCTGCCGGGGCAGATGCTGACTAATTGTATCAGGAAAGAAGTGGGAGGCGATATAGCTGATTCAGATCCCTGCTTTAAAAACCCAGAGCCTGGCTGAGTGATTGCCTGACCAATATATTTTCTTCTCAGATTCATTTGCTTTGAGGTCACAGTTCAGAGGCTCAAGAGAAAACAGGCAAGACATTACGAGTCTCGCTGGATGTGTCACACACTCGCTGCCTAAGTGCTCTCCGTGTAAAAGGCTTTGACACAGTGAAGTCCCAGATAGAGTGCGGTGTTAGAGAAGGCTCTGGCTGGCTCATCTGCTTGGGTAGGGGTTTGAATCTTTCTTTTTCTTAGGAGGCAGTTCTCTGGCTGGTATAAAGAAGTTACTCCTTCTGATGGCTCATTGGGTCCTCTTCATAAGATCTTTCCGGCTTATTTTAAACAAGGCATTTCTTTTGCTTTCATTGAAAAGAGTGTAAGCACTTCATCTGAGTAGGAAAGAAAAGCACGATTATTCATAGTAAGTCAGTCTCTACAGTGAATGACTGAACAAAAAAAGTCCAGCTGGAAGAGTACATCAGTGCTACTGAGGACAACAGACTTTTAAATTCTGTTCATCCCCAGAAGTCATAGAGAAAAATATGTTTTCTCCGTCCTGCTTCTTGTCAGCGGATTTGTCAGAAAGAAATCTACCTCCTGCCCAATCTAGTTTTTAGAGTGTATTTGCTCTTCAAGAACAAGTCAGCACAGTAATCCTGTTTCACGTTAACTGTTATGAAATATGGTGTTAACATTTTAGCCCTATACTGGCAGGAAATGGGATTTAAGATTTTTTTTTTCCTTGAGTATAAAAGAGTTCAGGAGAAGGATTTAAAAAAAAAAAGATCCTTACAATCCTCTCTCTGAGTCTGTTTCCACAGCTTAATCTTTCAATTCATCTCATTTGCCTATTATGCAATTTGGTTTATGATTTTAACTATGATAATCTTTAAATGCAAGTTGACACTTCAGATCCCTAGCTGGCTTCAACTCATAGTCCACAGTCTCTGCTTTTTGCAATTTATGCTTTGGTTATCTAACCTGTGGGATTCTCTCTTCTTCTGTGGTTGTGCACATACTTGCTTTTTCCAACCATTTCTACATATTTGCTATATCACTGTAATCTCTTTGTTCCCTGGGCTGTGTCTATTCCTATCTGTTTTCTCTGTGTCTTTCCACACAAATTTTGCACCATGCTTTGGGCTGTCCTTCATAAATATAACAGTAATTTCTTCACTCTAAGCTACTGCAGAACTTCAGAGAGCTACCAAATAGTTGGAAGTTACATGCGTGCAGGTGTTGGTGTGGCATCTGTGCATGGAGACTCTCTTTAGAACGGGATCTGTGTTTCAAAACTCTCTGCAAACGCCCTTCCTTATTATAATACTTGAAGGCTACTTGCCACAAAGTTTTTTTTTCCTGACTTGCATGAAACTGAAACCATAGTAAATGAAATATCACTGCAAATGCATTTAGGAACAGGGAAAATGAGGAACGTCTACTGTTAGTTGCAGGAAAATCTGGCTGTTCTGTTGACAATGGCCTTCATCTTCCCTTAGTATACTTTTTAATATTTGATTAATTCTTCTGGAGCAGAAGAGTCATATGATAGAGTTTTAAGGAATAATTCAAAAGAGACAAACTTCAATGTGTTGCTGCTTTGTCTTGCCAAATACCAGTGGTTAGATTGAAGCCTGGGATTGTACAATTCCCACTTACTCTTGACATCAAACCTCCAGCCTGTGTCGAAGTCTTGCTTTCCAGAACTTCATATCCTTACATCCAGGGGAAACTTGTGACTGATGGAAGGTTTGATATCAAATGCTCTCAAATCCTACTGAAATCAGTAGGCTGAGGGTGCTGATTGCTAAGATCAGGCCCAAGATCAAAAATGCAATTTGGAGATCAGATCCCTCCTGCAGCTGGGTCACAGAGTCTTGGAGAGATGCAGTAGATAGTTTCATTCCCTGCCAGGGACAGTCCTGAACCCTCTCATTAAATTGTTCATTATTTGTCATACACATATGTGCATTCTTTCTCTGTTTTAAATATATGTGTATAATACCAGACATGAGTGTTTCTGTGTGCAGTAACTGAATTCAGTTATGCTTGACATTCAGTTACAGCAGGAAAAAATGGGTTTTGGTACTTAGTGCTGAATAGCAGAGGCCAACTCATCAAGTTTTTCTATTGCAAAAATGCTAGATCTTAATTTCTTAAACAGTGTGTCTCTAATGGCCCAGAGACATGACAGCACACGTGAAGCACATGAAGGAGAAGACACAGGACATGAATTTTTCTACAGGTTTTAACAAAGCCAGAATCTTCCGTGCCCTCTCTGCTCTGCCACACAGAACAAAAGCCCCAGGGGTTTTGTTTCTAAAGTCATTTGAGAGCTGCCAGCACAAAATGAAAGCCCCAAGGGTTTCTCCAGTCACTGAAGGGGCATCCACCACCTACAAATGTGAAAATGCAACTGAGCTGCACTTTGAAAGTGAGAGGGCAGTGGCCTGGCACAGTCGCTGGGGAAGTAACTGAACTAGCAAGACTGATACGATGTGTAACTCCTGAACTCGTGCTTAAACAAGTAATTTGTTTAACCAGTATGTGACTTACTGCATGCTGCTGGCTCCTGGGGCACACATCCTTAATGTTCCCCTACCACCTTCCCCATATCTGTGCCTAAGTCAGCTCCCCTTTGCGGACAAAGCCTGCTGGAAAATCCCAAAGTCACACTTCATTTCAGACCTGGGCATGTAAGATGCCTGACTCTAACAAGAAACGTGAATTTTCCTCCACTGATTTTTAGATGGGACTGCCACCATAGTGTCTAGAGATGGGAGCTGCATGGCCCCTGTGAGTGTGGGGCTGCTCCCAGCATGGGCTCCATGAACATATGTGCAGGCCTTGGCAGGGAGCAGTTGCTTGGCCAGAGACCTCGGCTGCAGCTCCCCCTGAGCGAGCAGGGCTAAAGTGCCATGGTAAGAGCGGGAGGGCACCGTGGGCTGTGCCAGGGCTCTCAGGAGGGCAATGTGGGCAATGCCAGGGCTCTCAGGAGAGCAGTGTGCGCAGTGCCAGGGCTCTCAGGAGGGCAGTGTGGGCAGTGCCAGGGCTCTCAGGAGGGCAGCATGAGCAATGCCAGGGGTCTTGCTTGAGCCCTTAGCTGCCTGAATTCCCGGCAGGCAGAGCTGTTGCGTGGCTGCTGTCACGGACAGTTGCACCTGATGTGTGGGAGTTACTTGGCACATGGTGGATGTAGTTTCCTATTGATTTTTGGTGGAATTGATTTATAGAGCTATTTAATGGAATTGATTCTTTTTACAACTTTTTCCCCTCTTAAAGACCAATTGTTTTTCTTGAGTGATGGCTGCAGGTTTGTGTTTATGTATTAATATGCTCATGTACCCACGATCCCAACTGTGTTCTCTCTACTCGAACTGCAAAAGAAAGTCTCAATCTCAAATGCCATCTTAAATTTTAATATTATATTTGATGTATGACCTGGAATAAATTAAACGTGCTAGAACTTGCAAGATGAAATCCTAGTGGTGGGTATAACCACAAAGCAGTGTTCTATTAAGCCAAGGACTGCCGAGAATGTCTGTTGTGGTTGTGTCTGGGTTACGAGTGGCTCCCTTTGGTTTAGTGTAGGTGGATATTTTTATTCCGCCTGGCTTGTGAACAAGGGGATGAAACTTCAGAGTTTACCTACAAGAGGAGTGAGGCTCTGCTGACTTTTCCTTTACAAGCCCATAGGTTGGAACCACATTTTTATCCTAAACCCAGTATTTTTATTGTATTTTAATGTATTTCATTGATTGTCACTCCAAAGTGGTTTGTATTAAGGAAACATTATATATTATACTTGGAGGAATACTATGAGAAAGTGTTAATATCATAATTCTCTGTTACTATTTGTACTTTGCAGGTCAGTTCTGTCAGTAAGTTTAAGTGGCAAATTTGTGTTGTGGTTTTGGGCTTCTTTCTTATTCCCTTCCTTTCTATCTTTCCTCTTTCAAGAAGCACTGAAATAAATGCGGGCAGGATCCTAACTCTGGGTGGGATTCCTGAGCAGATATGCCACCCAAATTTCCAGATCAGAGATACTTAAATGTGTGTGCTGAGGCTTAGGGTCCAGCTTACAACTGCCTGTCAGGATACAACAAAATAATCTCTGAACTAGCCAGCACCCAAGTCATACAAGGAATTAGTAATCCAAAAGTACCTCCTTGAATGGCAAAGTGAAACAAACATCAACTGTCGCAGTTGCTGTGTGTGATCCCTGTGTGGAATTTAGCTAAGCAATTTAGCAGCTGTATGTAGCACTAACTGGATCTTCCAAGTGGCCTGATGTAGTCCAGTACATTTGGGTAATCTACTTATCACCACGAAGTGACAGAGATAGAGACAGCAGTAGTCAACATCCTATTTGAATAAAAAAGCTCTCAACTTTATCACTGCTTATGAAAACTTCCATCCATGGCCAGCTGTAATCTGGAGCCATCTAAAAGCTGCTGAGAACCCAGCAGGGCTCACTCGTGTGCATCTACCTTACTCTGGGAGCTTAACAGGCCAGCCAAGAATAATATCATTGGGATGCTGAGTGTGCAACTGCTGCAGGAGTGAGTGGGCTGTCCATGTGAACAAAGCTTAGCAGGAAAACTGTAGACGGTAGATGCTTGATGCAGAGCAGATAATAGCAGAGTATCCGGTTGTCTTGCATCTGCAACTCTAAATACCACACACCATTAATTTTGGAAAAGGACTCCAAATGTAAGCAAATTGCTCTGACCCAGATTTTAAACTGGTAAAGGAACCTGAATTCACAGGCAAGGCAATATGGGCCCTTTTGCAAAACACGGTATTTAAATGTGGCTTGCTTAGAGAAACTTCCAACAGTCATCAGCCTTCACCCTGTGCCCCAGAGGACTGCCAAGACTTTATTCAACATCGTAGTGGCCCTAAATGGCAGTCTTTGAGAAGGAAAACTGTATCCTTGCTTTGTAAATGAAACTGGAGCAGTTGAATTATACTGTAGTTTTACAGAGGTGTTTTATATACCACAACCACATTGTAAACTAGATTTTGTTTGCTTGGAATTATCCTAGTGATTTGTAGTCTGTCTCTGGAAGAAGTGTCTCTCTCTAACCATCACATGCCCTAAGCAATTATGCAGAGTTAACAAAACCTAGAGAAGGCAACTGCTCTTATCTGTCTTGCCCCATGCCAAGTCTTTGCCTTCCACTCTCTGCTGGGAAATAGTAGAAATTCCAGGCATTCTTTGGAAGGGAAAGGGTTAAATTTAAAGAGAAGGGTATCTTTTCTTTCACCACTACTGGGGTGGAAAGATTTTAACTCTGCCTGTTCCCCAGAGGTGCTTCGTTATCGGTGTGATGATATGTCCTTGTGGGATAGGTTGGACATTAAGGATCTGTATTGCCAAGTTTCTTCATTGTCATATGGACAGATTCTGGCATTGTGATTCTCAGGACATCAGAAGAAGCATTTACATGAGAATACATGATTTCATAGTTGGTGTTATGTAAAGTGGACTATGTTTGGCTTAGGGACTCCAGAACCCTAAGGCTGTCACTGGGCTGTACCAGCACAATCTCTTCCCTGAAGAATGTTCCACTCTAAATAGTAGATGGTAGTAGATAGTAGATAATAGTAGATAGTAATAGCAATACTAGATGATAGTAGATAGTATAGCAAAAGGGGAGAGAGGAAGCAGAGACACAAACACATGCATTATTTGGCCAAGGTGGTGTGACAGAAGTAGAGAACTAGGAGGAGAACCTAAACTCCTTCAGTTCCAGTTTACTCTGCTACCAGAATAGACTATTGTTATTATAGCACTCTTATTTTCATCCTTACTCTTCCAACTAAATTAACTTTCTTTGCCTCAAGGACTGACACAGTCCCTGTACAGTCTCCTGGTGTATCTTAGCTATTCCAGAGAACTGGAACAACAAGCACACAAACAAGTCACTACGCATTGACTGATCATTGCTTACTCTCTGTACTTGGGGCTTTAGCTCATGGCAGTGAAAGGTAACCAGCTACAACCCAGGACAAAGCCAGCCACACAAGTAGCAGTTGCTTCTGGATTTGCACAGCTACTCATCAGTCCTGCTTGTTCTAGAGATGCCTGCCTTGCATTTTGGTCTGCAGCTTCCTGGTGCCTGCACACACGGGGTGAGGCCAGGTAGTGCCAACACCACCTCAGGCTGCTCTGGCTCCACTTTGGATCCTCATGAGGACCCTGCTAGTGTTAAAAATTCCTTGCCAAACTCCTACCTTATGAAGCGTTCGAGGGACTGCATTTCTGTAATGCCTGGACTTGGAAAGCTATGAGATGGAAACAAATAATCCTGCTCCAGAAGGTGATAAACAGGACCAAACAGTTATGTACTCTTTGTGTGATGCCTTGGTAAATGTAAAGACTTCCATGTATTAAATGATGCAATAGCAAATTCCTTACAAAAAAGAAAATGTCTGTAATCAGATAACGGTTGCTCTGGTGCTGTGGTAATATGGCATTGAATATCTCTTGGTTTGGCTTCCACGGTTCAGGAATGAGGGGAACTGGAATGGTGTTTACTGAGCCAATAAACTTCTCACTAAACATAATTCATGAGCTCTAGCTGGCTAATAACCAGGACCTCAATGCTCTAACAGTTGGCCCCATACATATTAAAACAAAGCTTTATTTGAAGTGCAAACTTTTAGAAAAATAAACTTTAGGATTTAGTGGCCTCTAATATTGTCCGCCTCCACAGGCCATGAGAGATCTCATAACTAGAGAGTAGGTTTTAAAATATTTCCATTGCAGTCTCTTTGACCAATGCTGAAAGACTGCTTGCTCCAGAGATTGCTTCAGCATAATTTTTTATTTGTTGCTTTCAAACTTAGACGAATCCATATGCTTCTTTTAAAATAGCACTGTGCAGGGATTTTTCTTCCCTATTTATGTTTAAAAAGAGTTTCTGCTGACCATTTGAGTGCTCTAGGCAGTCAGCATTCTTCAGCTATATGAAAAAGGTGAAGAGCTGAAAGAAGGTTTACCCTCTTTAAGATGGCACTTTAAAAATTACTTCCATAACCTTTCTTACAGTCCTAGTTTTTCTCTGGAGAGATCTTCATCTGAACAGGTTTATTTAAACACTTGCTAGGTTATGTATCAGGATTTCCCTTCCTCTCCTCATGAATGAAAACCTGTGCTTCTGCAGGTTCACTCAAGGAGTGCTCCTCCTTGGAGCCCTACAGAACTTCAGATCTGGACTGGTTTCAAATCCCCATCATTTCCCTGTGTGTAGAAGAGTATTCTTGTGTTTTGTGTTTGTTTAGTTTCTCATGAATTAAATTTACATTCGTAAAGAATCCTGAGCAGTTCTCAGAAGGGTGTGGGTGAATAGTGGTTCTGCTCTCTGGGGCACGGGTAATTTGTACTGGGGCACAGTAGTTCATTTTTAAGGACTGGGAATCACTTAATTTAGATTTTTGCTAATGGTTTTACCTTCTGGGGAAGCCTTGCCACTCTGTGCTGCAGCTTCGTCCTTGGATGGATGAGGAAACAAGGCCTGCCTGCCTCCTGTCAGATGCTTTGAAGTCTGTAGATGAAAGATACCATATGAATGCAAAGTACTTGCCAGTTAATGTCAGCAAGTCATTTTGCTTGTACCTTGGTGAAAAAAGTTTTATTGTCAGCTTACAATGAATTGATCAGCATATGCACCAGTAGTTCTTTCCCTTTTACTTAAATCTTTTGGAAAATTATATTGACTACCTCTCAGAAAGATAGAGGGAAGTTAAATAACAAGCAATAAAGATTATAGAGGAAATTTCTTGTCATGTGATACCTTAAAGATAATACTTAGTAATATTTTGAAAGGGAAAGAAAATAACAGCTATGCACAAGGAGTTTCTGCTATATATATTTATATTATATATATGTAAATACTGCCTCATTCCCTGTCTTTCAGGGGTTATTATCTCATGCAGAGCTAAGCCTAGTTCCATCAATGCATAGAGAGGCTCTATTATTATACACTGATTTGATAAGATAATATAATTAGTGTCTTGGTCCATTGATGCAGACCTCTACTGCCCAAAACCAACATTAGGTTATTAAATCAATTCTCGTATTTGTTACAGTAATAAGATAAAATAGCATTATTTAGATACCACTTGTCTAAACTTAGATAAGTCGTTCAACCGTATCTGTGTTTGCTTATCCACATTCTTCTGCTTTTAAAAACCAGCACAAGTTTGTGAGGAAGGTGCAGGCTTTGGATTTCTTGGACTTTATTGTTTGGTGTGGCAAGGTCTTTTCTGTCAGTTATTTGTGTCTTGTCTGTGTGGCTCTGGCTCCCCTGCAGCAGGTGGGCAGTGAGGAAATGAGGGCTCCGGTGGATATATGCAGCAGCAGCAGCTGCTTTCAAGAAGGGTATCCATGAGCAGGCCACAAGTGAGATGGTGTCTGGGCAGCTAATCTGAACAGATATCTACTGGCAATTTCTGCTGACACGCAGATCAGGAGACCTGGAATTGATGGCTAAACTGGCACAGAGCCAAAGTCAACAGAGAGAAGAATTTTTAGGTAGAAAGGCAGGTCTGAGTTTCCCAAATTACAGTTGTCTTTGGGAGCTTGGGAGCCTTCTTGCTCCAGAGAAGGAAGAAAGAGGCTTTGCCAAATGCCCATTTCTGGTATAAACGCTCTCCCATGCCCCTAGTTCATAGACTGATACAGGTATTTAATATTCTGCTGGCAGTGGGTTGACTTTCTCAAAGTTTGTACAAATTGGTTTTGTAGGTAACCTTTGATGAGTTTTGTTTTCTGGTTGTTTTTTTCTGGCTCTAGAGGCACAGATTCTGTAGGACAATGACTGATCCAACCTGATGTTAAGGGACCATGCTATCTAGTGAGATCTATTGTTTTTAAACATTGTATTTTGTATTTTGCTGCAGACCGCAATTCTGCTCTGTCCCCTGGTTTTGTAACATATTTATTTGCATGGCAACATCCTGCTTCTTGCATGTGTGAGGACTTCCAGGGTGAGAGCCGAGCCCTGCTCAGCTTTGTTCCCAAATTCTATGGTGGAACACAGGACTCTTTGAGAGTGCAAAGGGCCAAGCTGTGCTGCTGCGTGCTCCTGGTGTGCTGCTGGTATGACTGTAGAGGGCCAGACAGGGAGGGAGGGCTATTTAATGGGGCCATGTGTTATTGGAACTTGCCATCTAACATTCCTCGCTTTCCCCAGTGTGTTCTCCCCCTTTGAGGGTGGAATGCAGTAATTGCCATACCAGAAAGAAGCCATGATCTGCCTGTCTAGCCTGGCATCCTTTCTCCAAGACAGGCAAACACCAGATGCTTGAGGGAAAGGTACAGGAACTCCTAAAACAAACAACTATGGTATAACTTGCACACAGAGGAAGTTGGTGGTTGGTTTATAGCCTGAGGTGAGGGAGTTTCTAGCCTTTACATGAGTGTGTAGCTGGGTATTCTCTTCATATATATGACAGACTTGCACTCAAGCCATTCTCACAGACTCCCTGCCTCTGGAGCTGGGTGCCAAGGAACAGCCCAGCTCAGCTGCACCACTGCATTGTGCTGGCGTGGTCCTCAGTCCCCAGCTTTTGTAGCAAGGGGTGTGGTAGAGCTCCATAGTGTGTTGCTGATGCCGTTGTCTGCAGAGGATGCTGAGACACTGTTCCAGGCAGTATCACCAAATGACAGAAGTTACTCTGTTCAGTGAAGTGTGATCTGAACTCTGCCCTGCTCCTGTCTTCTAAAATGAGAGCCGGAGGGTTGGCTCCACTGATGTTCAGTCAAGGCCACCAGTAGGGGACCACTGAACCTCTATTGCGAGTTACAGTAAGAGCTGCTATCTGGTTTCCTCCCTCCTGGTGTTCTCCAGTGGCCAAATCTTTCACCACAAGCTGCACATGCAAACAGCATGTCCTGCCACACAGGGACCTTCGCAGGAACTGGTGTGAAACAGCCTCCAGCAACTGAAAGCATGAGGGAGAGAGGCCTGGGGAGAAAGCTATTGCCCAAGCAATAGCTTCATTGTCTGGTGCTGATGTAGAAGTCAGTAATATGCAGGACCTGTGTTCACCTCAGGGATGAGGTAGGGGAGAGTGCTCTTTTTAATTATGTATTGCTAATTCTTTCCCAACCAGCCAGCCTGGGATTTCCTTGCATTCTGAGGCAATGCTTTCATCTGCCTCCTGTTTAACAATCTGGACTTGCTTGAGAAGTTGGTTTTCTTTCTTGTGGAAGATTGCACTGGAGCCAGAGTGTTGTTTACCTAAGATCTATAATAAAAATTCTTTATCCTTATTTTGCTTCCTCTCCAACTCGAAAAGGGGTGGCATGGAAAGTAGCACGTATTCCGTAGGGAAGATCTTTTGGGTTCAGCCTATTTAGTAACCACAGTTACCAGACTGCTCTCGCTTCAAGCAGTTGGTCATTCTCCCTTGTGTTACCTGGACTTCTGTAGTCTATGGTTCTGATTTGCTGCAAGCTCTCCCAGCAACCCCAGGTAAAGTGAAGCAGAGAGGTTGACTCTCTTCCCAAACAGCAGCTAGAAATTGACCATTACCTGTCATTTCTCCTCTGTGAAGTGATTTTTGCTGAGCCCTCTGATGAAGAAATGTTCTGTCCAAGCCATTATCTGGGTTGTGGTGTTGTAAGACCCATGGTGAAGCTTTAAGAGGTCCATACTACTTAGTAAGCTGGAAGCATACCAAGTTGCTAACAAACAACACAAAAATCTCAATTCTAAAACTTGAGAGTGATCTTCTCTGTTAGGTAGTCAAATTAATAGCTCATGGAATGGTGTAGATCCAGGTCCATTGGCAGACTGTTGCTGATGTGGCTTGGGTCTGGTGTCTGGCTTTTTTAAAAATAATGCTGTGAATATTTGTTACATGCTGTTGCCTTTTCCTGTTTTTTTTATTATATCAATGCTCTTTTTCTCTTCTGATACTTTAATTTTAAAACAATGCATATGGTCTGGTAGATTGAAGCGAAAGACAAATGCAGAGCCAGAGATAAGTTTTTCTAAATGCAGCTTTAGATTTGTAGGCATGGTTAATTAGGAAAATAAAATTTATAATTTTAGTTAGCTTATTTTTAAGTGGGCAGGAAATGAGCATTTTTTAGCATGGAAGTTGGGAGACTTCCTATGCCACATTCAGCTCCAGCATAGCATGTAACTTCATCATTTGTGCAACCCACTAATCCCTGCATGGGGATTCATAGAATTAAAATGCTCTTAATTTAGTAGAATGAAATAAATGAAATTAAAGTTCCTTTTCACACTGAATGAGGGTGTCTGTACAGAGATACAATGTGGTTTAGCTAATTCACTTTAAATTCACAACTTTAGTTAATCTGAATTAAGTTTCCCAAATCCTGCGTGTAAAGACATCTTTATTTAGAAAAAGCTGCTGTTGTGGAAAGAGCAATGGACTCAGCCCTGGCCCGAGGCATTCTGGCATGCAGTTTGCTTGTTCTGAGACAGAGAGCATTTCTGGGCATTAGCAAATTGTCTACCACATCCTTTTCTTCTCCTCTCAGAATGCCTCTGTGCCACCTCCTAAAATTGTGGTTTCTGAGCCATTACTCTGAGTAACTTGCTCTGGTTGTATTTGCTGTGCAGCTGAGGAAACAATATTTCAGAAACTTGTACCATTTCAGAACAGGGAAAGTTAAACTTGTCCTGAAACCAGTCATGAAGACACCCTTTGATCTGAAGGGCCTGTCCAGTGGATGTTCCCTGCCAAGGCCAGGTACCGAGCAGGGAGCTCTTGTGCATAGCAAAGATTTGTGCAGTAAAACCAGACTTGGGCTGCATATAGGTGGGAAGCCAAACCATGAGAACAACTGTCTTTTAGGGTCAGAACTTAGCTGAGAGATTTGCTTCTGAAAATATTAGCTTTTCTGCTTGGAAATGATCTTGTGGTCATGTTACATTTTTCTTATGAAAAGAGAAACTGGTCACATGGGTCAAACACAACCATTTAGGACAAATCCCTAAATGAAACTTCCTGTTCCCAGATGCAATGAGTGCTCGACCGTGTAACTCTGACTGCAATTTTCACCCAATTCACTTTACTGGACTGTTTTCCAACCCTTGCCCTAATGGGAAATTGTTCATAGAATAGTTGCATTTTCTCATGGGCTGCTAATTTTGGTAAGAGATCAGCTGGAGTGGGATCGCTTGGATTTCTCTAAATTTTTTCAGTTGGAATTTCCAGTATGTTGATCATGGATGTTATAAATTATGGGTGGGAGATAATGGAGTAAAAATTATTTTATTGCACTCTATCTTTGAGTTGGGGTGCATAGATAGACACCATGGGAAGGAGGTGGTTTTCCATGGGCCAGTTGAGGAATTCATGTTCCTTCCACCTGGCAAAGTCCAGCCTGACATGCTGAAGCCTCCAGAAGCCCTGAAAGCACCATGCACTGTGCGTGTGTACTATAAATAAACTTTTAAAAACATGATTTAAAAACACCTCTGGCAAAGCACATGCTTAACTGAAACCTGCCTGGTCAAGGTTGACTCAGTGGTGTAGGAAGAAGATGGGGAAAGAGCAAGTGGGAGGAAATAAATGAAACCTGCTGTCAGAGAAAAGCCACTTGTTTGTCATTTTCAGGATGTCCAAGCTCTTGGCATGTGAGCTTTGGGAGATCCCTAGTGACTTTCTGGATGTTTGCACTTGGCATGCGTGTTTGTGCATGCTCTGAGATTTCATTAACAAAGCTGCAGGAACAAGGTTAGTTAACCTGTCAGAAAAGAATCAGATGGCTTGGAATCATAGCTGATTCTCCAGTTCCAAGAATCCAAATAGCTCTAGCTGAAGATCTCCAATCAATTAGACAGAATAATTTCAAGAAGTCCTCTTAATGAATTTTTATGTGTTCCACCCACAGTTTGGATGGCTGCATTTGTTTTAAATGGACAATTCTTTTGATCTGCACAGAACCAGAAGAGGTTTGGGGAGATGAAACTCTCTGAGGGTAAATTGCTCTGATAGTATCAGTGGAGGTATATAATCTATATAATCTGCACTGCTTCTGTCTCAGAGCAGGTCTGGCTTACCTGCTTGTTTTTTAAGTTGTAAAAACATGATGCATCTTCAAGTAAGAAAAAGAAATCTGCACTAAGGCTTCTTTAGATGGGGCACTAAGGGGTTAAAGGCATTGCCCAGTCCCGAGGAAGCCTGTTTCAAGGCAGGCATCGACTGGAGTAAGGTTTTGCTGCAGACACAGGCTGATGTGCTTGCAGCAAGGATTGCAGCCTTATCAGTAAAGATAAACATGCAAAGGCTTCCAAACCCCGGCGTCCCTGCCACTTGTTTGGGATCCTTTTTCAGAGACCAAGAGAAAATACAAGATCTTCTCCAAGATAGATGCTACTTCCAAAGGGGGCAGCCAGCAAACTTTGTAGAAAGAGAGACCATGTATTACTCTGTGGTTTGGAACAGGTACAGGAGATATTAGTTTACCTGATTCAAAATAGTACTTGAGACCTGGCAGTATCATGTGGGGTTGGCCCTTTCCCCTCACTCATCAGTCTTTCGCTGAGTGTCCAAATGCTGGACAATGCTGGGTTTTGTTGCCCTCCCTGAGTTACTTGCCATAGCTAATTGCTGCTGCCAAGCAATCTCCAGGCTTTACTACCCGTTTGTTTGCCATTTCTCGCAAATACTGTGAATGTTACTTTGTTTTAATCCTGGTGCTGAGAGGAGGGGAATGGAGATAGTGTTTCTGTTAAAAATGCGCAGGATCAGCTACAGAATTTTTTGGGCACAGAACAGACTGCTTGAGTTGCCTGAAAAAATAGTCACTATGGTAATATTAGGTATAATTAAGGTGTAGCCTTGTAAATAATACATTTTTCTTTATTTCTCTCTCCTCCCGTTCTGTCACCAAACACGGCAAAGCAGGAGATGCAGAAATCAAGCACCTGGCTTCTTGAGGTCAAATTCCAAAAATCTGCATTGAAATATGCAGAAATTATTCCAGATGGGTTGAGAACTAGCACTCTTTTTCTGTCCAGGAAAGTTTGTGCCATTCTGCAGGCTCAGCCTGGGTCCTTCTGTTTTGCCACTGAGCCTGATTGACACTTACATGTGTGTGGCCTTTTTACACAGTGGTGGACTTAAGTTTGAAAATCCAGACATTTTTGGACTGTGACAACAGTTGGTATGGTGTTTCAATTTGTATTTTATTTTTTAAAAATTATATATACTATTTTAAAAGGGAGTGTAGCAACTTACTGCAAAAATTGGAGAGGAGAACAGTTTACAAAAACAATTTAAAAGTTGCTCCCAATTGAGTGAGTCTTTGAACGTGGAAAAAGAGACTTATTTCAAAAAATTCTCTTAAACTTGACGTGTGATAGATAAAGCTAGTTCTGAGAACGTGAAAATGTGGGCTCCATGTGCTAAAGCTATTTGAAAAGAGGTGTGAGTGAAGGGGCTGAGGTTGGTGTGAACGTCAGACTTCCTGCCTTCTGCACTTTCTGTGTCGCAGCTGTAGCACGTTCATAGTGTGGCACTTCTTTTAAAAGCGACTCTGAACTAGCCCAGCCTTTCAGGGAAAGACGAGCTGCAGCCAGAAATTCTGGCCCATCGAAGGATGACAAGAGGAAGAGCTTTGTTACTAGCTTGTGTTTGATCTTAGCTGCTTTTTTTCTGCTCTCAGTAGCATGCTAATGATACCTGTGGGAGGTGAAAAATGGGTGAATTCCTGCTAGGGTGCGGACAAGTTCGCAGTTTAGTTCTTGTCCTCTTCTTCCCCTCTGGTAAAAATTTTGGGGGCTGTCCCAGATACATAAAAAGGAACTTTTTCCTAGAATAATTTTCTGTCCTACATCTGCTGAGGAGTCTGAATCAGAAAGGCAGTAAGCAGTTGACTCAGTTTGTTTTGTCTCCTCTCCCCCTTTCTTATGTTTGAAATAACAAACATTTATGGGAAATGACTGGCTTGAAAGTCTAGGACAAGTCTGAGCTGCCCATAAGCCATTCCTTTGCTTCAGTTCAGTTTTGCCTCATTTATTTTAAACTTTAAAGCTGAAATGCCAAATGCATCCTAAATCCCCTTTTGTTTCAAACACCAGAGTTGCCAGTTTCACATTTATTACTTGTGATTCTCTACATATTACCTCCCTCTTGGTATCAGAGGACCCAGCAGGGTGGGCAAGCTGCACCCTGGGGCGGAAGAGCAGGGCGATGGTGGACACGAAGGGT
>NW_008238337.1:8598242-8600635 GCF_000691975.1 Corvus brachyrhynchos
GAAGAGCAGGGCGATGGTGGAACAGAAGGGTGCCAAACCTGGAGGCAAATACACCCCAGTTTCTGCTGCTGCCCAGGGAGAGGGTCTGCAAGTCTGTGATAAGGGATGGAAGGAGACCAAGAGGGATGGGTGGGCCCCCAAAGGCAGTGATCTGGATGCCAGCATATCTTGCTCCAGCTTTGCAAGGAGCAGCATGCAAGTGCTTCAGAGGGAGGGCTAGTAGTGGTTTGTGGTTTAGGGAGTTGACACAAATAGTCTCTGAACCCTTTTTTTATGGGCCTGCACAGGAGTGCTCTCTCCGGGGAACTGGAGCCTGTCCTTCTTGGTGTACTCCTTTCTTGCTTAGCAGGTTCGAGGCTGTGCTCAGAGCAAGCAGTCATGGCTGGCTGACAGAAAGGGGAGGTTGCCATCCTACATAGTTTGTGCTGTGTTAAAGTTAGATTAGAATGGGGCATGTTGGTAATTAAACACTTGGGTTTCTGGGTTTCTGTCCCTAAACTACTGCTGTAAATCAGCAATTGAGTTCTGTGGCAGGCAACCTTTGACAATATTTCTGTGCCCAAGAACTGTGTGGGCTAGGCTATTTTTAAACCTCTTTCAGTAAGTGCACTGTGTAACATTTTTGTGGACAGAAAATACAGAACCGTGTGTTGACCTTCATTGCTGATCAAACTTCAGTTGCACCCAGATATAACTGATAGCAGGTCTTACCTGGATTTGCTTTTTGTCAATGCACGTAGGTGGTCACATGGAGGGGAAGTGAAATACTTCCATAATATATATAGCACAAATACCTGGATGGAATAAGAAGAGACAAAGTGTGTCAGAGGGGAAAATGCATTGGAAATCTTTCAACTCTAATGAGAAAACATTCCCATAGTTCAGATACTTCATTCTACATGAAGGCTGATGCTGAACCTAATAAAAGTCATCCAGATGGAGAGAGATCACCACCTAGTACTAAAATACCAGCACTCCTATTGGCCTGCAGTGTGCTCCTTGTACCTGGCGAAGCACTGGTTACACTAATCTCCCAGCCTGCTTCCCTTCCAATTGGGAGCTCTACAGGGATGACCAGAGGGAATCTTAGTGATGCTACAAAGAAGCCTGTTTGCTTAAGAGGGCATATGTACATCTTTTAACAATCTGGTTGTGTACCTCCTTTGTGGGAGGATCCCTGACCTTATACAGAGAGGGACAAGTGCTAATTAACTTAATTCTGGGAACAGAAGGTGGTATGACCTTTTCCAAAGTGATTCTTTTGGGCTAGAGTTTAGAGAGAGGTACTTGCTAGAACTGATGCCTGGATTTGCTATGAAAACATTATTCATACAGAGGTGTAAAATTTCCTGGTGTGGCTGGGGAAGAAATGAATTCCCTAATCTCTCTTGTTAGGGTTCCTGGTTCCTTGTCTAAAATTGTTGGCGTGGTGTCCGGATTTATGTTATTTGGTATCAAAACACAGTTAAGTTTTCTGTCATATCTCTTAGCACTAAGCACAGCAAGTAGATCCAAGTAATTATTAGACCATTGTTTTGGACACTACTCATCGTGTTGTGAACATCCCATCTTTTATTGGTAACCCAGGAGGAAATTAATTTCTGGGAGATTTTTTTTCTGAACTATCAGGGTGTTATTTATTCTGAGCATCTTCCAAATTTCAACCTCTTTTGCCAGAGAAGTGGAAAGGCCTGTTAATGCCATCTCTTTGCTGTGCTCCCTCTGAGGAACACAATTATAAGCATTCTGAGTGTGCCTACGCCATTTGATTTTTGTTCTTGCTACCAGCACTAAGCAATCAGTCCCAGTTGCTCCAGTGTAGACAAAACCAGAAACAGCTACAGCACTGCCTTAGCAGCAGCTGTGGAGGGCAGAGCTTATGGAAATGTGCCTGAGGTGAGCAGGATAGAGGGCCATTGGTCTTACTCTGCTGAGGAAATGAAACGCAGCCCCAGACAGGAGGCAAGTTGCTGTAGACCCCCTGGCTGGCCACGTGTCAGGCTCACAAAGCATTTAGGATGCCTGGCTGCAGAGAAGTAGGCAGAAAGCTGCCCATGGTGTCTTACAGCTCGAAAGGTAGGAAGGTAGCTGATAAAACTGGATTTTCCTCAGGTGAAGAAATATCTTTGGTCCCTGCTCCCTGTTGTCTTGTAATGTATTTTTTAAAACCCCAAGAAGGCAACTCTCCTTCATTCCCCATCACCACCCCCAACAACAAAAAACCACAGGCTTGCTGGACCCTAAGAGAAACAAACGTAAGCACCTCTTTGGAAAACACTGCTGAGGCCTGCGGCCATCCCGCATTCCTGAGGAGGCTGAGAGCCTCCTCCCCAGCGTGCCGGCCCAGCAGGGCAGCCGGCGCTGGAGGCCGCACTCGTGCTGCTCCCTCGCTG
>NW_008238337.1:8600781-8644469 GCF_000691975.1 Corvus brachyrhynchos
CCTCCCCAGCGTGCCGGCCCAGCAGCGCAGCCGGCGCTGGAGGCCGCACTGGTGCTGCTCCCTCGCTGCACCAACATGCCTGCGCACAGCCCCCGCAGGGGCTCGCACCTCTCCCCGCCGTGTCCGTAGCCACGTTTTGTGCTGCCCCTGCTCAGGGGAACAGAAGCAGCACCTTCACCATGTGGCATTTTCTGCCATATTCATTCAGAGGACAGCTCCATGTCTGAAGTGCTGCCAGACTGAGCTACAAGCACTGTGAAGCAAACAGCTGCCACATCCTCATCCTACTTCTTGTCACAGCACTGCAGTGGAGCTGGAAGTTTTTCAGCAACATAACTAGGTAAGGGATATTTATTTTGATGAAAATGAAGGTAAAATCCCTATTTCCCAGTTGGTTTGATCCCTATTTACAAAGATCTAGTAATGCATGTCGGTAGAAGAAATACCTACATGAGTGAAAATGTGCCCTGCTACTATTAAAAGGTACGCAGTGGAATTTTGCCTAAGGATAAAATGTCATTTTAATTGAAAGCTGCTGTAACTTGATAGGGACTATCCACAACAGTCTTGAGGATCTACTTTAAAATACAGTTAAAGGCAGAGACAACTCCCACCACTCTGTCTCTTAGAGCTACATGTCCTCTTTGATCCATCCATGGTGCTTACGATTCCTAAGAGACACGCATACTGCCAGTAGTCTGAGCTCATTAATATTTATATGATACCTTTCATCTGAAGATATGTGCTTTGCTATTACTAATTAAAAATCATTTCACAAAACCCTAAAATTTAGCTCCATTTCATAGCTTACAAAATGAAGACCCAGAAAGTTTTTGTGTCCTTGCATGAGATAAAGCGAGATTAGGAATGTGGAAGCTTGTCTGCATGGACTCCTACTGTGCTGTGTTTCTTTATCCTTCTGTTGCCAGTAACTTTTGACAAGGCAGCACAGGTTTCCTTTGACAATAAGATGGACCATGAACCTGCACTACCTAGGCAATACTAAGAAGGAGAGTGAAGGGACCCTTCTCTCTCATTCTGGTTCTTCACACAGCACTTGCTTGCTTTTTAGAAAGCTTCTTTAAAAATACAACCTGAAAATGCTTTGTCAGCCCTGCAGACCACATCCCAAGTGAATATTTAGTTGAACATGTTAAACCCTTCCCTTGCATACTGTATTTTAGTTCCCATGTTAGAGTAGGTAGAAGGGATGGTGGGTTATAATCCACACCAGACATGGGCCCTCTCCTCTCAGTCCTCCCTGGTGCTTATGGAATGAAGGAGCTTGGCTCAGTGTGAGACTGATAACGGGAGGGAGGGCTTGCCATGCGATTAGACCAGTTCACTGTAAACACCTAAGTTGCACAAGTGGCTCAAACTTTGATCTTTTTGTTGTGGAAAAGAAATCTGAGACTCTGAAACCTACCTTCAGTCACAAACAAGGAGGTGGACATTACTCAAGCCCAACTGGGGAAATGTAAATACAGTTAAATGTGATCAAAATGGAAAAAGCACTTCTTTCTTCCCCATTCCCTGCTCCCCAGTATACTGCCTGCTTTTACCAGGGGCTCCTACTCTGACTTGCCTAGCTCTGTTTGTGAATGCAGGCCCCAGTCTCACACCTAAAACACCCAAATCCAAGTGTTCCCGAGTGCTGTCTGGGATAAGGTTTAAGCCACAGGTGCAATTAAGCTTTTAAATGGTAAGCCTATTTGGTTAGGGGCACACCTAGGGCCTGCAAGAAGCTGGGAGAAAAACGATCAGTCTTTTAAACTGACAGGTGGTTCCTGAAATACTGCTGGAAGGGTTAAGAAGAAGCTACAGTATTTGTGATTCTCCGGGTATTTAGTGTAACAACTCTCAGAACGAGGTCTCTGTGAATGCTTCGGGCTGTCTTAGTGAGGTGGGATTTGATTTTAATTACAAATCTGGTACTGAATTATCAAAATTATGATTTTGATGAAGGCTTGGGCACACTCTTCATAGTCCTGTCTTCTTTTCCCCTCACACCCTCTTTCCGAAATCTGCCTGTGCAAACACTGGTGCAAAAGGATAAGTTTCATAGGAGTGTAGCCTGTTAGCCTGTGGTCTCTTTTGCTATTGGCATTTAGGCCTTTGATTAGATTTTTAGAGGAAAAATGTCATAGTAGGTTGTCTGGTAGAACGCTGGTGAATATTTTAAGATGCAAATGTTCACAGGTGTTCAATGAGCGTAAGAAAAATGGGGGATGTGAGACTTGAGCAATTCCTCACCCTTTTGATTCTTTTGCACTGTGTCATAGCTTTACTTTTACAATCATTAGAACAGCATCAGAGACCTTTGCTTTGCATAGCCTTGAGTTCTTGGGCAAGGATTTAAACATGGAACATTAAGACATGTTAGTGAACGTGTCCTAATTAGTCTCTTCCTTGGCTACCACATCCTCAAAGGCCGTGTGCCTTACCAACACTATGCCTCTCAAACACCTTCAACAATGTAGCATTTTATCCTAGTCTAGACAAAGTCTTAAGGGTTATGTTGTCTAGTCAACTAATCACCCCTTATAGTGGGAAAACTGCTTTCCTGTAGGATTGTTTCTCGGACTGTTTTTTCCTCCTTGCTGTCTCTTTTCTCCTCCTTCCCTCTGTATACTTTCCCTGCAGCAACTCCTGTTCTAGCTGCTGCAATGTAAGCATTAACTATTTAATTGCTGATTAGGAAAATCTCATCACGTGGGCTTTGCAACAATACTGGAGTGGGAGGCAGAGGAAGGAGATGTGTGAGTTCCCAGTTCTCTATCACAAGCTGACCTGGGAGGGCATTAGTCATTCTTGACGCCATGAGGGTGTTTAACATCTCTTCAGTCTAATGGGTACAACAGTTGAATAGGATTTGGAGGTACCTGAGCCCTTGTCATCTCTTGCTGCTGAACTTGCTATTTGACCTTGAGCAAGTCAGGCTGGGCCTTTCGTCCCTTAAGTGGATAGAGGGCAAGTACTGTAGCTAAGTGCTTTTTGATTCTTAAATGCAGAAAACATACTCATGCAAAGGACTAGTTATTTTTCTTGTATAGTAAGAAGTGCTGTGAGGTTTTGAAATCTCTTCCCTATGCTTCTGCACCAAGTTGCAGAGAGTGAGATGAGAAGCTGGAGGAGAGCTGCAGTTCTCCAAGCAGTGAAAGCCCTTTTAGCTCTGCATTCCCAAGCAGCCATATGGGGCTTTTGCCCAACTGACTTATTTCCTTGTGTGATGCAAATTCATCTGGTGGCCCCCTTCTCTCCCCCTGGCATCTGCTATTCTAAGCACTCGTGTGGGTTATCAGCATTTCAGCTCCTCTTTGCACTTAGAGCACCCAGTTGCCTCAGTTGGGTGCACTCTGTAGTACGATACTTGTGAAAACTCGGCAGACTCGGAGGGGGCTGTGGGAGATGTGGTAAGAAAAGGTGTGCAGGTGGACTCTGCAACCCACGTAGTCAGTCTCTGCCCTGAGGGCTTTCCATGGCTCATCATAATTGCCAGTTTCTCACTTGGTTTTGCAGGACTCTGGAAGTTGCATTGGAGATGGGAATTGGACCTTTTTCATTCTGTTGTGAAAGAGAAAGGACTGAAATGTTGGGATAATTGGAGAACTAATGAAACTGTCATTGTAAAAGACAAGAAAATGGTATTCTTAGCAATTAGCAAGGGAAAGCATTTCAGTGAGGCTGAAACTATCTTATTTGTTTGGGGAGTTTATTGTTAGCAGATGTTTAATTTCCGTAAGCAATTAATATTTGGAAAGCTTAAAATTATTTTTATACTTGTAAAACCCCCTTGTATTTTACTTAATTGAGGGAGTAAGCACTCACACAATGTCTCCTCAAAGACTCCACAAAGGCCTGAACTGGCCTTCTTGATTCTTTCGAAGAAAACATGGGTGTATGTGTAGGAGAGTGCAGAGGAGAGGGTAACTGTATATATGGGCACAGAATGGAAATAAAGGACAAAATACCTTTGAGAAAAGGGTCAAAATATACCAATATACTTCTCATGCTGTCTACCTCTATCACTAACAACCCCTACTTCCTCTCCCCCAACCCCCCCCCCCAAAAAAAAAAATTCAATTTTGAAAACATCCTTGCAGGTCACGTGGCAGCTGGCAAAGGCTGCTGCCCCTTCTCCCAGACGCAGCTTATGCTCTTGAAACAAAGCAAACTGGGTTGAAATTCTAGGCATTAAAAAACTAAAGCAGCTGCTTCCCTGACATCCTGGGTTGGACTCTGATTTCAGTTTCACTTCTGCTAGATCTTGGGTAATGTCATTGCTACGGTGTAACTGAAATGAGAACTGGGGCTGCTAATTTTGACATTGGGTCACCCAGTGGTAATCCATTTGTTATCTCTGTTAGATTTGTGAGAACACACACACCCACTCCCTTTAGACTGCAGTAATTTATTTGGCCTATTTTATGTCTGATGGTCACTTGAAACTGTACCTCTTGCCTGTCAGCAGCTGTAATTGTTTTGTTAAGTGACTATCTAAAGTGAGACTTCCTTGTGCAAATGTGTATTTTAGACACTGTCACCAGAAATCCAGTGGTTCTCCTCTCTCCCTACCCCTCTCTCCCTGTCCCCTTCAGCTGTTTAGATTTCAGGACACATGGCTTAAATGAACGTATGCTTGGAGTTTGCAAAATGGCTTGAATGACAGGAGAAATCGGATCACACAATGAGAGTTCAGAACCCAGCCACCAATTGGTACAGCAGGAGTCTGCAGCTCCCTTATGCTCATTATTGTCTCGGCATAACATCCAGCACTGTGTGTTTCTCACGTCCCCTCTGAAAAATGGGAATGCAATTGAAACGAGCGGGCGGAGGAATGTCCCCCTCCCTGCGAGCGGGGCTGTCAGCCTCCGCTTTCTGTGGCACCCCCAAGGCCTGTGGGGAGCGGGGTGGAGAAGGCCTGCACACCTTATTCTGCCTTCTTTGCTTACACTGGAGAATCTCCAGCTTATCCTGCCAGTGCAGTGACTGCATGTGGAGGAGGGGGAGAGGCTGTGTTGCAAGCTCTGAGAAAATTAGTTGTTCTATTTTATCTTTTGCAGCTGCAGCACTTTTTTTTTCTCCCCTCATCATTCCCCCCTCCCCATGCAAGTGGTATGTCTGAACCATATCCTTCAAAACCAGTTTTCTAAGCAGATTAGATGGGCAGCAGAGACAGCTATGCAATCAGGCAAAAATGTGCGCTCAAGCCTTCATTTCATGCAGTGGCCAGAGCAGTAAGTGTCTACCACCTGCATTTTTTTTTTTCTTCTTTCTCTCCCTTTGCAGTTATTCTGTAGTGCTGTTGTCTCTCACTATTGTAGACTAAAACAAAATGCTCATTCTGATCCTTAATTATATAAAAATTGGGGAGGGGAAGGAAGTTGGGTTCCATGCTAATACTCATTAACATGAAATGTAGAGCGTGCTCCCGAGCTGGCATGCTTCACCATGCAAAGTGACATTTGCTCCCTGCAAGCGTGCGGAAGGGTAATCTGGGGATTACCCTCAGGTTCTCTAATACCAATCCTCCCCTGACCAGTCTGGAAAACCAGTGTCTAAGTTTACTGCTCCTTTGAATTAAGTATACTCCCCTGGACTGCCACTGCAAGTGAATTTGGTCTCTTGCTACCCCATATCTTTCAGTGTTCCCTATCAGCCTTGTTGCATGCTAGGAATCTGACAATAATGGTCTTCACCTGCTTTGAGATACCATGAGAACACTTAAGCATTGGTATTGGTTTCATGTCTGGTCTCTTATAGGACAACGAGCTTAATTTGGGACTAAGCTCTCCAGACAAGTTTGGAAACCTTATGTCTTGTTCAGTGTGGGTGGAAAATGGGGATAGGTTAGTGGGCTGAGTGGCAGACCTGAGGAAGAGAGAGTTGAGTAAGCCTCGGCTGTCTTCCAAGAGAGGAAACAGAGCAAAGTGTCCCAGGAGTCACTTGTTGCTCCTCTGGAGAAAAGGCAGGAACCCAGAGCAAGGTGATCAAGTAATGCTTCTTACTGTGAGTCTGGAGAAGCAGGGGAAAGAAGTTGTATGATAAAACTAGAAAAGAGAAATTGGGGATTGAGATTCTGGGGGAAAATGAGAGAAGGAGAGAAAAGAAACTTTTATTTTTTATAGAGGGTATGAAGAAGGAAAGAAAGAGAAACTAACCTGAAGACTTTGGTGTGCTTTGTTGGGTAAGAAAGAATGTACTATAAGCCCAGACAAAGAAAATTATATTTGAAATATTGGTAGAAAACTGTGCTTTAACATATTGGCACAATGCACTTAATTATCTTCTGCTGATCCCTCAAAAGTAAAAAATTACTTTGAGGAGAGTTAAAAATTGCAAACAAGAGAGACTCAATCTTGCTGGCAAAAAGGGGTTGAAAAAGTGGGTGGAAAGCTGGTTGAATGTGTCAACCACAAAAGTGGTGAGATACAGTCGTAGAGAATTCGGGTTTTAAAACACAAGGAAATCGTGCAGAGATATTTCTCACACTGACTCGTAAATAGCATCTTTGGGTGCGCAGCATTGCCAAATTTACCCTTGTTACAGGGGCAACTTACAGTAAGTTCCCACCAAAGCCATACACCATCTGTTTGAATTACTTAGAGGAAAGGTTTGTCTCCTTATTCCCCTTCTATTAGATGTGACAGATTCATGTCTTTGAGGGCAGATCACTGTTAGGTTAAATCTTTCTCTGGTTATGATTCCTTATGACTATAAAACAGTCACAAGGTTATGGGGTTTAAAAAGAGAGGTTTATTGCAGTTTCCAGCACTGAAACTACAGGCTAAGTGTCTCTCCTTTTCCTTTTTTTTCAAGAGTAAATCAAATCCATCCATACACACACATACACACTCACTCTGCCTTCTCTCAGATACACAGACCTGGGGGATGAACACACACTACAAGAGCCGCATTACAGAGTCTACAAGAAAACTACTAAAATAGCTTTCTGTGAATGTATAATAATCTTCCCTCTGAGTCCTCTCCACTTGTTTTAAGAACTGGTTGCTGAGCATGAGTTGGTGGCATCCCTAACGTTTGGGGCAGAACTCAGAACCTTCAGCAGCTCCACCAGCAGTTGTTTCTACCCAACTCTCATAGAAACTGTGCCCGTGCCTTGGCTTAGAGCAGCAAGGTATTGAGACCATTCAGACATCTGTTGCAAACCCCCTGGTTCAATACTTGTCAGACTTTGAGCTAGTTGTTAAACTCGGCTGATGAACTAAATCCTGCAGTCCTTAGGTCACGCCAGGAGCTGGGTAGGAGGCAGAAGGGTGCTGATACTGCTATAATTTAAGCTCCCTGCTGAGGAAGCTTCTGCAGGAGTGAGATTTGTTTGCTGTATTATTTTTAAGCTAGTTTGTAAGAATGCTGCTGTGGTCAGTAGGAGACTGATCTGAATTTTCCTTGGAGTGGCTTTTGCAGGGAGCAGTGTAGTTTCTTTAAAATGGAAACATTATTTTCCTCCTAGAAAAGCCCAATGCTAGATTTCTGATCACCTGTAAAATTAATAAACTAGCTTTTTACCAGAAATGTTACATTGACCTGTCTATGCTGCCTGAATGGGAATACCTCTTTGCTTTGCTTTTCTCTAACTGATCTAAAAGGTTTCACTTGGGCTTGGTTCAAAACATTGCATTGGATTCCAGGTCATCCTTGACTGCTCAGAGAGCTGTTGACTGATGTACCTATTCTGCTGGACTCCAAGGGCCCTAGCCTTCCCATATGGCAGTACAGGTCTCCCAGGGGCCGTGCTGTGCCACAGGAGACCTCAGTGTGTGCTTTGGGAGCTGCCTTCCAGCATGGGAGGCTGACCCAGAAGTAAGGTCAGGGTTACCAGGCTGCCAAGCTGCAGTGACTGAGGCAGTGCAACACTGTGGGAATAAAAGCAGCTCAACATTGTACTGACTCAGAACAAAATTTCTCAGGTCAGGTCACCAAACCAAAATGAACTAACTTTGGTTTCAGTAATGTAAAATATTCCATTTCAAATGACACCAAATGCACTGGTGTTCACAAATAGGTTTCCTTTTTTTTGTTTCTTTCTTTCTTTTTAAACTTGTGAACTTCCGTTCTACATAGTCTCTAATTTCAGTTTTTCTGCCCAAATTGGGATGAGAGCAAATGTGGAAATACTGGAATTTCTTCCTTTCTGAGGAGGAGGCAGCTGATGAGTACAAGCAACCAGTTTCAGGGTTGGGACAGCTGACTCTGAAGCCCTGTACACTGGAGCAGAGCAGGCGGTGGAGGGGCAGATAGGTGGTGGAGGGGAGGGGAACACACTGGCAGACAGAGGGAAGTAGGAGACTGGAATGAGAAGCAGCAATGAGGGCTAGAACAAAAGATAAGGAGGAGAGAGCAGAAGTTTTTACTTGGCTCCCTGAGCTGTAGGAGCAGCTCTGTTTTTGTGCTGTTACACGGCTGGCCGTGCCCAGCTCAGCACCCTGTGCTTGGCTGAGTGTCCAGCAGATACGTGGGAAGGTGCCACCGCGAGAGCTCCTGTCCCAGAGTGCAGGAGGAACTCCATGGAGAGGGCAGGGGCTGGTGAGGTGGAGCTGGTGGGTCACACCAGTGCACAACCAGGCAGTGCTGCAGGGTTTCACTTCTGCTCGCAGAGCAGTTGAGTCCTTCTGTGCAAATGGAACAGGGGGTGAATGCAGGATCAAAAGCTGAGCACTTCTGAGCTCTCATCCCAGCTCTGAGCAGGGCACTGCAGTCCTTGTGAGTTACAGTCTCTCTGCCACTGAGTCTTTTTCTGTAAAGTAGAAAGCACAGGAACACTCTTTTCTGGTGGGACTGGGAAGGAGCACTAGTGACTGCTCCTAGCACTGCAGAGTGTTTATTATGCTGATGCTTTTATTATTTAGCAAGTTCCTTGACTTTTAAAAAAATATATACCGAACTGATACACTCCATCCATCAGCAGTGCCCTCGAGGAATGAGTAGCTAATTAGAGAGCAGGACTTGTGAAAAGACAAACCCGGGTTATACACGGAACAGGTTTCTCCAGTATTTATTGCCTACGTTACTGGACAAGCTTCCTTGTAAGTAATAGTCAAATAATCGGCCTGGGTCCTTTTGTGAATGGCTTGAGTCTGTGTGGTCCCTCCTTTGTTAGAGCAACTCATGGTGTCTGAAAGCTTCTGCACCCCCTGTTCTGAACAGCAGAGCCTGGTGGCACCAGCTGCTTCTGCCTGGAACAAACATTTGCATGTGACATTAAAAAGGAAAAAGCTAGTTTCAAAATGTATTTTGTTTTCCTTATCCTCTCATTTTTAGCCCTAGTTCAAACTCTGGAAATATTTAAAAGATTAATATATTTAGCTTTTGCTACAAGTATCTTTTAAACAAGTGAAGCTTGAAGAGGAAAGAGAAATCTTTCCTTCAGAAATAAAACAGCAGCCAGTGTTTGGAAATATTTTAACAATAGACCATATGGGAGTCCCAAACTATTAAGCTTTATTATTCAGAAGGCGGAAAATGTGGTTTGATATTCAATTGATATACAGTATAAATGAGAGCCGCAAACTCGGCTCCCTTGAGCTGGGATTCAGATGTTCTCTTGAATATAATAACTAATGCTTTGGCCTAATTCCACAGAATGCATCCAGCCTGCTGATCATAAGCCAAGAAACTGTAAGCTTTTTTTCCCCTTCTCCTCTCTTCTCCAAAGTACTTTCCTCTCCTGCCAGCATGAGCTTTTGGCCTGAATATAAATCTCCTGATACTGGATGTGTATAGAAAGTGGGGAGGATGCTAATGGTGCACAGCAGTGGAGCCCTGTGTGTGCATATGTGTGTTTGTTTTTCTTCTGCTTTCATGATAAGGTTTTCCCCTTGCAAAGTGCTCTCAGTGGATTACATTGGTCATCCTAGGGTCCTAGGTGGGAGCTTCTTTGTACTTGTTTCACTGTTTGTTTCTTAGTGCTGTGGGAGCAGGTGAACATCTTTTGGGGTTACTGTGAAGTGGTGCCAGAGACCATGAGAGTGTGGAATTTATTGGAGGGAGAGAGACTGGAAGTGGTTTCAGTTTATTTTCCTTTTTTTTTTTTCTTTCTTTCTCTTTTTTCCCTGGTTTGATTTGCATATATTTGTATTTGCACTTTACCCCTTTCTATCAGGTATCTCTTAACTTTCTCTCCTATGGGGAAAAGAACTCATAAAAGCTGCTTATAAAATATTACATACATGGACTAAGATTGTGTGTATGCAAAAGTAGACTGAAAGTTAGACTGATACTGTGATCAAGTAATGGCAGACTTAAAAAATGGATCACCCATTTTTTGACATGGGATCCTTTTGGTACTGCCATCTTCAGCTGTGCTGGGTCCTATCTTTTCTACCCTCTCAGGATCTCTGTGGTTTGTGATTTCCTGAGTAGGCAGGAGACATCAGCATTAAGGTATCTTGCACTTTTCTCTAGAACCATGGTGAGCCCAGAAAAAGACTCCCACTTTACGTGTAAAAAGGAATGCCTGTAATACAGAACACTGCAGAGAATATAAATTATGCATGCTGAAGGTGAAATTTAGTTTTGGCTTCTGTCTTTTCTCCATTTCTCTTTTCAGTTGTTCATGATAGCTTAAATTTTCCATGTTTTTGTCTCAACCCACACTCAGATTTTTTCCTTTGGGGAAAATTGGAGCAAAATCAATTTTAGTGCAATTTTTCAAGCCTCCTCAACTTGGACTTACATCTGTTTGGTGTGGGGGAGTGGAATTTTATCATAAAACGTTTGATTTATTTAATGTATTCAATAAGCATCGAAGATGTGCCAGGTACTTTCTCAGCCCTTTTGGATGAGAAATCTTTCAAGCTAAGAACTCAATAAACAAAGAAGTTCCAGAGCTCAAAATTTCCCTGCCATTAAGGTCTCCATATATCTAAGGAATAAACCGAGCTTGAACAAAGCTGATTCTAAGACTTGTGAAGTACAAAATGTCACAGGCAGTACTGATGAGATCTGTGATTGAAACAACTATTTCTTTTTAATGTATTTCCTGATCCTGTTATCGGCCCAACTTAAAACAAACTCAGCTGAGTGTCCATGCAGCAGCTCTACTTTCATTGCAACTGTGCATCTGTTTCTATTGGTGAATCTGCTGCTATGGGTGTGTGGTGCTGTGACAAAGGCTCATCTAAACAGGGTCATTGATTGAGACTAAGGTAAGTTACCAATTGAATGGAAGAGCTCTTCTCAGTTATATTCATCATCCTAATGAAGAGGCAATTTGGAATAGTTAATAAGGAATAGCTGTTCTGGAATAATCCCTTTTTAAGACAAACCCTCACTCTTTCTATAATTGCATTCCAGGAAGCTATTCTGTACTGAATCAGCATGGGATAGAGTGCCGAAAAGACGTTCAGACCAAGCACAGCTAGCGGTGAGTGGGCAATACACACCGGGATGCCCTATTGCAACCATTCCAAGTGAGCAGCAGAACAGCCAAACTGGTTGCCTGTACATTTCTCTGAAAGGCAACTGAAAGTAAATATGAAAATCACAGTACAAAGGCCTCTGTCTTAGCAGGGATGAAGTCTGAGCTGCCTTTACTGTCTGAGCATTAGCCTGGTGTTACGGACAGAATGCATGTCTCAACCTGTAACTGATCACAACTTGATTAAATGTTGGGGTGTGGAAAGGACTTGTGTGCTTTTTCCCAATGTGTATATTTACATCATTATGTGGGAGCAATCAATTTATCAAACCCATCTGATTATTCAATAGTGGGGAATAACAACTAGCTGAAAGAAAATATGTATTGTTTTTGAGGTGGATAGAAAATTGGTTTAAAAGAAATTCACACAATCTTTTTCTTTTGAGGGGAACCTGCACTAACAAACTACTCTAGGAAAGGAAATCCAGTAATTTAGAATTGCCAGTAGTTTAAAATGCCATGAAAAATTTCCTGCAGCATAAAATTTTGTGCTTGTCCTTGCCAGGGAGGATGGGCTGGAGCAGAGATGGTGCTCTTGTGCTTCAGTACATTGTAATTGTGATATAGCTGCTGTTAATTCATAGTTCTCTTGACTTTTGGAATTCATCCCTTCCCTTAAAAGGGAAGGTGGCAGCCTGGAGTGGAGAAGCTCCAACTGCAGCCCTCTGGATGTCAATCCACCCCGACTTTCTTAAGCCTCCTACTTAAATCATTATCTTAATGAATCACCATTGCTGCTATCTTCAGTGCTACACAGGAACATGCAAATTTTAAACAGCCTAGGGGAAAGCCCTTTTTGTCTGTAAAGTGCTCTGATACTTGCATTTAGATGTTGCCATGATAGGTACCTTGGATACTACTTTCTGCCTAACCCCGTGGATAGATCCTGGGGTGTAGCTCTCCCCAGTGCCTGCTGGGCAGCTCTCAGGCTCCCTGAGAAGGGATGGATGTAATGATTCTGCTACCTACTGGGAGCAGCAGCTTGAGCTCAGGCATGTCGAAGCCAGACTACTCCATGATTGTCCCTCAGCTGAGGGCCTCTTGGCTGTGCTCTCCTGTAGCTGCAGAATGACAAGGAGATAAGGGAGTGAGAATGGGGGTCCCTCCTTAGCTCTGCATTTGCCATTTTCACTTTGGGCAAGTTTCTTCATCTCTTCACTTGAATATTTTTCACAGCTTAAATAAGCCATGCAAATGTTTATGAATCAACTAAATTTTCTCCCAAGTAGGTATCAAGGAATTTGATACAACAGGAAAATTACCAGCTTGCTAGAAAAACATTTTTTAAGGAAAAACTGAACATAGTGAAGCTACTGCAAACTGTCTCCAAGACTTTCAACATTGTGTTGTCTGAATTTTTCCTTGATGATTCAATTTGGCTACACATTGAGCTCTGCCCATTTCCAGCTCTCCCAGCTGATCACTTGAGAAATCTTTACTTGTAAATGGTGGATATGGAGAGAGAGCCATGTATAGCTGTTTCAGATGGCAAATCTTTGTGGTTATTTACAATATGTATTGAAAGATTTGATTCCTTTATTCATTAAACCAAGAGCTGAAGAAGCTGTTTCATGCAAATGTCCTAGATGATAAGAAGTACCCTTCTCAAATTGCAAAGTCAACATCCATTGTCCCTTTTCTGTGGCTTAGAAGTAGAGTCCATTCCCTTACTATGGGTGACTTTTCCTCACTAGTAGTTGTTCTGCTTCTGGAGCAATGGCAGGATAAATGTGGAAGATACCAGGTGAACAGGAATCCTTTAGTTTCTGCTAGGAGAGGACCTTATTAACAGAACTGAGCTTAAATGCATTTTCTGTGATAACATGATCAGTGGTCAATTCCTGCTGGGAGAGTTATGCCCACGAGAGGCCAGAACATTTATCTTGAGGAGGGCATCCTCATTCACTTATTCTTCTCAGTCAAATCTTCTCTGAAACAAGTTGAGCTGGAGCTAGATACTTTCACACTAAGAAAAATGCAGCTTCTCAGTTGGTTACCAAAGAAAGGAGACGTGAACAAACAGTACCTGCTGACTTTTTGTAGCTCAAGGCCTGGACAGGAGTCCAGGTGTGAGGCGGGAGATATGATTTGCTTCCTCACCTGTCTGTGCACTCCTTTCTGGAGAACAGCAAGGAACTAGCCCTAAATAATTCAAACTTTTTTCCCTGCTTGGTGTAGCTCTGAACAGACTGCCTCTTTCTTGTAATAGTGTTTAAGGCACTTTGCAAACTGCTTTATAGTGATAATTTTTCTGCTTATTGTGAGCAGGCTGTTGTGTTCTCTGTGCTCAAGCTCCTGGCTGGTTCTGATCCGTCATGGGATGGCAGCATTTTATAATACAGGGGCTAAATTAACTGGGGAACCATCTATTAGGTTCAGCACCATGAGAAGTGTCAGTCAGAGTAGGGATTTCAGAAGAAATATCAGAAGTGAGTTATACATGTGTGTATAAATGTGTGTGTATATTGTGTGTATATTTCAAAAGAGAAAACAGAGGTGACTGACATTTGAAGCTGAGTGCAAAATTTTAACACAACTTTTTTTCATTCCAGTCTTGGAAAGTCATGGTGATGGGTGTGGGGAGGTCTCTGGCTGACTTTCTGAACTGCCTTTATGTCAGAGCTCCAACAAGGGATTTGGTGGAATTTCTCATCCTATTGAGTAAAAGGGATGTTCTATCCCACATAGTTTCCTTAGGAAACTGAAGGAAAGGGATTCTTCTCCACAGATCTTAACACACCCAGTGTATTTTTGCGGGCACTGCGTGCAAAATGTTCAGTAAATGAGATACCTGAAAGGAATGTTTCTATATGCTGAACTGGATTACTTTATTCCCCCAGCCTTTGCACACTGTCTTATGCTCATGGGTAGTTGTAGATTTTTGTCAATGTACAAAGGTTGTTATTTCTGAATTCAGAGGTTTGTACCTATGGAAGTAAAATGTGTCTGTGCTATTATTTTGTTAATCTGTCTTGTGCTACTTTTGTTGACTGTGTGTTCATAAGAGTCTGTGTTTACACAAATTACCTGCTCAGTTTTCTGGCCAGGTATGCTGAGATTCAGTGTTGCAGTTTATAACTTTGGTTTTTGTTATCTTTCTCCTCTTGTGTTACAACTTGTGTTACAAATTCTGAAACTGTGGTCAAACAAACTGCTCTGATATTTCCTCCCAGTGTTTGCTAATTCAGCAGCACTTCAGCTGCTTATAAGAAGCACAGAGAAACTGCAGCCGAGCACTGTGTTAACAAGTGATGCACATAGCACTATGCAGGTAGAGGGGTTTTAATCTGCAAGCATATCTATCATTAATTTTAAGGCCTTTTGGAACCGTGGTAGCTCAGCTAAGAGAGGGGAGATAAGACAAGCAATTATATGGAGCAGTTCTGTTTGGTGAAGCACGTCTTTTGGGATTAGCAGGGGCTCATGAGGCAGGGTAGTGATTTGTGCATTGCAGTGCCAAGTCTGACTGATCCTTCAGGACAGTCACTTGTTATGTGGGGACTCCTGGGAAATTTCTTAAGACTGGGATATTTACTGGGACAAGATTGAGAAAGTTTCCTTGGTTTGTCAGTATAGATTTTAATGCAACAGTGCTCCCCCCTGCTTGCTGGGGAGAACCGTGTGCTTTCTGCTTCTCTGGTTTGTGGACCTTCTTATTGGGTGTACAGGTGAAAAAAAATAGCCATGAGCTTTGAGTGACTGCAAACTGCTGTGCTTTTGGGAAGATTTTGAAAAATGGCAGGGATTTGAAAGCTGAGATTTTGACTGACTTGAATTGGGTAAAAAAATTGAGAGAACTGTGGCAGCAGTTGTTGGGAGAAGAAAAATGTCACCTATCACCTCAGCAGACTATTTAAGAGCACTCTGAAGTGAGTCCCCAGAAGGTTCTTGCAGAGAGACGAAGGGGCAGCTGGGAGGAAATGCTGTACTCCCTGAAGAAACAACAAACTCTGAATGTTTACTCAAGCTGGTAAACCAAACAGAAACCATCAGTGTGGTGCTGGGTAAATCCATGGTGTGCCAGTGTCTTAGGCACTGTGCAGTTCTAATCACCACCTTCAAATGTAGTGGAGGGCCAGGGAAGGTCCAGAGAAAAGTTAGTCACTGACTTTGATTTCTCTTTGCCATAGAGAAGAGATGACTTATTACAGAAATTGCAGATGTGTGGTATTGTCATGAATGGTGGGGAAAGGGGGTAGGGAGTGATCCTTCACAGCTCCTGTGTTTGCTAAATTGATTCAAAGCAGGCAAAGAGGAGGCACTCTGTCAAGCAGCAGTTACCACGTGAAACTCATTGCCACAGGGTGTTATGGATAGCAGAAGTCTAAACAGATTGAAAAATCGATGAAGGACAGACAAGTTCTTATTAAAAGTGATGGCCTGGATACAACCTCTGGATCAGGAGATCTTTAACAATTACACAGGGTGTAAGAAGGAAGAAGACTGCCTGTATTCTATGTCATTGCTTTTCTTCCCTCTCTTCCATCCCTCACTTGTTTTTTTTTCTTTTTGGCCCTATTCTGGCTACTGCTGAAGAACAGAGAGAGCTAGACCTTTGCTCTTATAACATGGCTATTTTTATAGTTCAAAACTAGAAAGGAAACCAGCTACCCTGGTGAGGGTAGTGAGGAAAACTAGTTTTGCCTTGCAGCCCACAGGTAATGTAAAGCACACGGAAATTAAGAGAATTAGAAGTCAAGTACCTAAAAATGTGTACGTGTTATAAAATGCCTCAATAGCCTGCATCTCTTTTAAAATTCTGAGTTAACAGGAAGCTAAGCTTGTTACCGAAGCTGTAAGTAACTATAATGTTTCCAGTTACCTTTCCCACTTTCTCCTCTCGGTGCTACAGTCCCTGATACTGCACCTAATGAGCTGGCTTGGGCGTGTTTAACTCGAGTAGTAGTGACACCTTGGGTTGGAAGCTGAGGATGGCTGCCCTCCGCAGAAAGGACTGGGGAGCACGACAGGGAGGGGAGGAAGCAGAAAGTTGGGAAGGGGGCTGGAGAGAAGATACTAAAATCCCTTGTATATGCACAAAAGCAGGAAAGTGTAACACAGAGGAGGGCTTGTAGTCGTGACTGCAGCAGCAACAGTCGGTTGGTATTTGGGAGGTGAAAAAATCAGTTTTACATTTTGCTAGACGACTGTACTGTAATACAGCAGTGCCTCCTGGCAGGGAAAGCAATGTAATGTAAAGCAATACCGCGTGGAAGAGCAGTTGGAGAGCTGTCAGAAGCCGAGTAGCTTGGAATGCTTCCACGTGAACCTGGGAGCAGCGAGCTCGCTGCAGCGTGGCATTCCCCTGCCCCGAGGAGGAGAGCGGCTGCAGCGCAGGCGTCACTCGCCACCTTCCACCATGGCTCAGCTCTCTGGAAGAGGCTTTTCTAGGCAAAATAGCAAGAGTTTCCTTCTTCTCTTGGGAGATTTCTCTTCCAGCTCACAGAGCCCTTGTGAGTTCACATGCCAGGCAGTCCTGGGGCAAATGAGTTTTTACCTGTCAGCTGTCATCACCTGCCACATTGGAGTACTCCAGGGCGCAAGGCTGCCAGAGGGGTAGCAAAAGGCTGGAGCTCTCCAGAGCAGGCTGCAGGAAAGCTGCTGGATCTCTGGATCTGATGGGATGAGCAAGCAAGAATTTTTTTTTTTTTCTTTTTCTTTTTTTTTCTCCCCAGGGGGCTTTGGTGCAGGGCACTGGCTTTTATTCCAGTTTTTAGATTTTGGATATACTTAGTAATCTTACTTGTGGTTTTTACCTCCCCTCTCTCCTTGCCCCCAGCATTTTCCTTCCCTTCAAGTCCTCTGCCTCACTCTGTGTATTGCTACTATAAATTGCTTGGTATGAAGGGTCCTGTTTCTTACTTGGAGCCTCTGGATGCTATTAAGTAATTGATGGAAAAGCTTGTTTAAACATCACAAACCTACATTATTTTTAAATTGCCCTTTGAGGTGGCTGAAACGCTACTGAAAGATTACTTTCCTTTAATACTGGACAAGGAACTTCATTAGGGAAGGGAAACTGTTCTTACTAGACTACTTCCAAGTTACCAAGTCATCTTTCTTTTAAGAAGGGATGTGCAGTTTTATTCCCCCCTGGCTGCTTCTCCAGCAAAATGGCTGTTTATAGCAAGGAGCAAAGAAGGTTTATTGGTTTTATTTCTTTTGTGCATCCAGACTTTCTTTTTTTCAAAAATCAGTAAGAATGGAATGGTGCATTCTGTGCATTTGCTATCTAGCCACAACTTGAAACCAGCAATACTGGTAAATTTTCCAGGGAGGCTCTCTCAACATCCAAACCGCATACATGACAGCTGTCCAGCATGATGTAGGACCATGGAACTGTGTCCAATACAGTGCTACTTTTCCTGCTTTAATCACCTCAGCCAGATTACTGGATGATTAACATGTGGCCATGGGCGAGCTTGAACAGCATCCTCCTCCATTCAGCTGGCAAAAGGAAAGACCTCATTCCAGGTTTCCTAAGCTTGACAGGTCTGTGCTAACAATTAAAGTGGGAATTTTATAAATGGAAGTGCTATCTTGGGAAGGAATAAACAAAGAAGGAATTTAGTGCAGAAATGGTTTGAGAAATATCATGGATTATGAAGGCAGACATGAATTTGAAAGTAGCATGGGAAGGTTCCATGAAAACCTGTTTCTTCTGCACTTTGCACATAACATTGTGTTTGATCAGGTGGAGGTCTGTCTTCTATTTCTCTGCCATCTTCCTTATAGCAAATTAAGCTTTATCTTTTAATTTGGCATGTGTATTAAGTGTTTTTTGGAAAATATGGTTTTTCTCTAATACAAATTGCTAAACAAAATGTGGACAGATGCAATCACAGCCTCTCAGTACATATGCCAAGAAAAAGGAAGCAGAATGCATGTTGTAGGAAATGGATGCATCACCTCTTGCTTTTGCTAGTTTTAGTAGTTGATGGCAGTTTGTGGGATATTGCACAAAAGTCAAATGCACTGTAGATGTAACAACTAAAAGCTACTGAATTGAACAATCTTTTTAATAACTAGGGAGAGAAACTTGAAATTACAATGGCTGCCTTGAGCAATTTTCATAGATCGTAATGAGCTTAGATCTGTCTTTATTTAGGCACTGCTTGTCTTCTGCCAAAGGTTTAAGGAAAGACAGAATGCTCAGCTGCAGAAAGTCTGTCGCTGTGCATGAGGAACAAGAGTTTATTCTGACAGATGAAGCTGCCTTTGCAAGGAGACCTTCAGGCCATTTTTGCAGATTTTTTTTAAATTTAATCAGTAAAAGATTTCCGTTGATAAAACAGTGAAAGCTTAAAAAATTTGGGATGCTTGTTCTCCATTTCTAAGCTGGTGAATAAGAACTAGATCTAATGGGAGGCCAGCATCTGGTAGCTCTAGATTTTGAAGGACATGGCAATGTGAATTCAGTTTTAAATCATCAGCTACAGCTCATGTTTCTTCATGAAAGAGTTTGTTTTAAATGTTAAACATGTTTGGACTTAAATGCGTAGTATGGTAGATACAGAAATGAAGTTAAAAATTCTCGATGGATTGCAATTTTTCGAATTTTCAGGCATTATGATTCAAATGAGAAAATGTCTAATAAAAGTCATTGGCTGTTTATTAAAATAATAAAAGGAGGAAAAATGTCAGCTGGATAAATACCTGTGAAATGGAATAAATGTTTCAGCTGGAGATAGTGCGGCTTCGGTTAGCAAAAAATAATACCAAATTGAGAGCAGATTATATTTAGTTGCAAATCAGTATGGCTTAGTAGTTACCAGCCACTGCTCATCCTTCATGACCTAGAGTGTAAATGTAAAACAGGATTAAAATTGGTAGCTTTCAATTACTTTTATTTAAATACAGTCTCCTCTACCATTGAATGCTATCTGAATAAATAAATAAATAAGTAAAAGCACATTTAGCTGCTGGCATGGCATTGCTGTGGCTTTTCCTGTATTTGCAATGGTTTGATACACAGATAAAGGAAACTCCCTCTGTGTGTTCATATGTGAATGGAACAGTTGGTCTCTTTTTTCCCTTCCCTTCCTCTCCCTCATCTCCATTACTCTCCCCCCAAATGGGGGCAAGTGAATTTTGAATTTCTTATGCTTTAAATACTTCTCAAAGTATGTGAGGGTAAAGATATCTCTGAACATAAGTGCACCTGGCCTCCTATTTTCCAGTATTCTGTGGTGTTGATACAAACTGCAAGAGAGCCCTGAAGAAGTTATTCCTATTTTACTCCTGGTCATGTGTTTGGCACTGCAAATTTGAACATTAAAATTAATTATGGCCTTAGAGACAGACAGTCCAACAGTGAAATAGCTTGTAATTTATTTGAACTCTGAAATTCCACTGGTTAAAGTTGTGTAAAACTTTCCAATAGTTTATTTATATATTATTTTAAGAAAAAAACCCACCTTAATTATGAGTCTGGTTGCTCAATAAAAAAGAATAGCTATCTGGATAATCACTGCTGTTCTCTAGATCATTAATTTCCTTCTTAATGACAGTAGGAGTTTTTCCATTTTCCCCTTTAAAACCTTTTCAATTATATAACAAATGTGTTTAATTTATGGGGGCACTCTCTAGGATTTTATGCCCCAAGACAGGCATGTCATGAAATAGCTGGAGGTTGGTGAAGAACCTCAGTTGGATTAAAGGCTTGCAAGTACTGACAGGAGTGGGAGTTGAGCATTTGGATGGAGGCCTTTACAGAAGTGCGTGGACAGCTCTGTTCTCAGCTACTCCCACTTAAAGGAGTTGTTTTGTTTTGCTCTCACCTAGAAATTCATACTTTCCCTATGGGAACACACAGCCCTGGGTATGCAGAGAGGTTGCTTATAAGAAGGCCTGGTTTTCCCAAAGTCTGGAAAATTTTTGTTTGCGGAAAAATGAAGTTAATGATTGCACTCCTGTACTAAATGTGGGGATTTAAAAAAATTGCTTCTTAAATAATTGTTTCTGCATTAGGTGTGTCACCAAGTCTCAAGGTTCCCAGAAGTGCACATTTTGTATGTGGCACAGTTACAAAATACAGCTGGGCCTCCATCTGTCTGTTTGGGGACCCAGACCTGCTCTGCCAACTTGGTTTCAAGTTGCTTGAGATGTACCGGACAGTATGTATTCCAAGATTTCCTGACAAATGTGTGAAGTTCAGAGTTCTTACCAGGCTGGCTGCTAACTGGCCAGGAAGTCACTAACATTGTGGCTGGCAAAGAATAAAGAAAACATAAAGATGCTAAAATTTGGTTATAGGAGGCTGTTCAGCATTTAAATCCTGGTGTCTGAGAACATGGATTGGCGTTTGCAACCGAAGTTTGCCTGGTAGTGAAGGACCCAGCGTAATAAATAATTGGCTAAGTAGTAAGAGTTCACCTGGCAGTTAATGCTGATTTTTATGGCTATGGACTTCAGGCCTCTTGAAACTGAGAAATGCCAGTAATAAGAATAATAGGCATTTGTAGAGGTAGATGGATTTGGAGAGCTTTGGGTCCTTCTCATTTGTTTGAGAATGAAGTATCATGGAATGGCCTTATTCTGGATTTATTTGAACAGAAATGGCCAGTGAGATGAAGAGATGAACAGGATGTAAAGTATGTGAGAATTTCCCTTTGCTTCCAACTTGTACTGGACTGATGAGTTGGGTTCATTGAAGCCTCTGTATCAGTCCTTGAGGGGTTATAAAGCAGAGGTGGACTGAAAAAGCACTTGAGAAGAACATTTAGATTGACATTGCCTTCATCCCCAACAGCTGATTGTGATGCCTAGAGCCAGTTACCATAGGGATGAGCAGATAAACCTGATGTGTGCTCAAACCTGGAAATCTGAATTAATTAAACAGTGTAATAACTTAAGGATATGGTAGATTCCTCGTAAGTTAGACTTTTCATCAAGATTGGTCCATTCACTTTTACTCACATACCCTCTCTTCTAAAAGCTGTTGCAAGAATTTTCTCTGGAAAATGAAGGCATTTGTGCTGCTAAGGAGGATTAAGGAGATCCTACAGAGCCCTGTGGTGCTCCACCTCTGAACCCATGTGTGCTGCTCAGCAGCTTCTCACACCCATTGGTGCTCTGGCTCCCTGATCAGTACTACAAGATCCCTTTCATGAGATGGATGGCATTGGGGCAGTTCTTCATGCTGAAGAATTCCTTTGTATCGTGATGCAGAGCTATAGCTAAAACCAAACAGCTCTTCCCTTTGTATTATCTGTGCTACTCATGAAGATATGGCACAAAAAATGTCACTAATGTGTTTGCTGCCATAAAAATTTTCTTACTATCTCTTTCAGCTGCTTAGGCCAGCAGCTAGCATGCTCCAAGGTTAGTGATGAATTAGGTTGAAATTGCCAAGGGCTCTTTCTGCACTGACTTGAAGATGTATGAGGCTTGCTCTCCTTTGTTCTTCCTTCATCCTGCTTTAGCCATACCTGCATTGTGCCCCGTCAGCATTTTCTGCTTGGGAATGGCTGAGTGGACTTTGCTCTGTTAACCGTGCATCTTTTTTTATTTAAAGGAGGTCTTCAGCGTGTCTATTTGGCATAAATTGGTTGAGAGTTTGCAGGTGAGAAGCGCAGAGGAGGGAAGAAAAGGATACGTGGAGCCCTCCTCTCCCTGTCTCCCGGCAGTGCCCCCTTCCTGCTCTGGAGGAGGTCTCTTGCTTGTCCCTGCGCTGGGTCAGCCCCCGGAGCACAAGTGCTAGGAAGCCGCGGTGGCAGGGCCGCTGTCTGTCTGTCTGTCTGTCTCCGGGATCATGTGGCAAAGGGGCCGTGCCTGCGGCGAGAGCGGCTCCCCCCGTGTGAGGAGTCACAGGACACCGCCGCGGGTAGCTCCAGCTGGTATGCACTGGTACTAATATAATCCCGCAGGACTGTATCCATGAGACACAAGTGTGACATGTGAGGTATTTAAGGAGACACACCTGTTCTAGGCACAGGCCTGGGTATTGCATGCCTTGGAAATGGAAGGTTTTGGTGGAGCAGGAAAGACTCTCATTTTATCCTCAGGAGGGCTTTGCTTTCTTCTTTCTCCCCGGTTTCACATTATTTTATAATTCCCTAACCTTATGCAGTCCTGGAGCCTGTTTGCACCAGGCTGTTTCAAAGGCCAGGCTGGCGTTTGCAGGAGAGAACAGCCCCTGGTCCGAGTGATGGTTTGGGTGTAACTGCTCCCAAGAAAGGGCAGAGAATTTAGAGAATGTCATCTATGTGTGGGGTTGGGTTTTTCAGTCCTTTAGATAATTTAGATTTTGTGTTGTATTTACCAGTATTCTTATTATAAGGCCTCTGTCTTGCAATTTAGAGCAATAAATCACGTAGAAGTCATACCATCTTACAAATTTTGTACAAAAATATTTTGTCACTTTGGTTTGAAATCTGAGTGTATTTCCCTCTCTTCTTCCCATTTGCCCCCATCCCAAAAGTTATTACGAAATGGTTATTCTCCATAAGAAGAAGTAAATGCAAAATAAATCTCATGGTTGCATAGCATAAAGAAATTAAATTGGTTAGATTTTTATATCTCTTTTTAAAGTTTATCTGACACTTGTTTGGCAGAAGATAATTTTTTTTTTTGCTATTGAGAAAGGGATGTATTAAGATGAAGGAAAAAGAAATTGCAGGGTCTGTCATATGACTTGATTCCATCTGCCTGTCATGTCTTTCAAGTAGAATGGAATTTTTCTCTCAAATTTGATGTGCATTTTTTTTATGTTTATGTGAAATCTCCTAGTTTGCCTTAGTCTTGTTCCATCCCTTCTTTCCATGGATTCCTGCTCTTGGTGAGGTGTTAAGTGCTTGTTGGTTTGGGACAGCTTCCAGGTTTGGGGCCAAGGCTTCTCTTACACTTGATAGATTATTGTGTGAAAGTAGTATCAACTGGGCAGTCTTTCCCTCCCATCTTTATTTTAAATAAGATTTTCAGGTAAACATCCAGAATGCCAGTTGTTTGTAGAACTAAAGTAATGGCTGGTGGAAATAAGGAAGAGGGGGTGAGAGGAGTGTTGTGCTCTAGGACCTGGTTAGTTTGGGCAGTCAGGTATTTAGGGGGGAAGGTAGTAATTCTCTTCTGTAGCAGCTTTGCACTCTGATGTGGTGGACTGGAATAACCAGTCCCTGAGTGGACAACAGACTCTCCTTCTCAGAAATTAAAGGCTTTTGGCAGGGGAGAAGATCCTGGGAATGGAGACCCCTCAGCTCCAGCCTCACTTGGCCCATGGGATCATTGACCATTATGACTAGGGGATATGAATATGTATCTTTTTAATCCTAACATGAAAGAGGGCTGCAGCTGTATGCTGGCGTTCAGTTTGACCAGATCCAAACCCTCAAATAGTGTTCTTGCCTTGTGGGCAGACACATTTTTGTACATATGGATGTAAAAATACCTGTGATTATGCTACTGAGAAGCAGAATATCTTGTTGTAAGGAAAGAATCATCCCCCTTTAGCTGTGGTGCCTCCCAGGCTGGCTTTGGGCCTCTGCAAATCACATTTTGCTGCATAGCCTAAGGTAGACAGGGCCTCAGTATCCCTGCTAGCTGGTAATAGTGGGCTCTCCCCACCTCTGTTCCTACTGGATTCTCCCAAAGTTAACAGATGTGTAATCAAAAACTGAAGATATTTATTCTGGGTTGTTTTGAGGGGTTCTTTTGGGGGGTGGAGGTGGTTTGGTTTAGTGTTGCTTTTTGTTCCTTAACTTCACCCTGCAAAATGTCCTGGCTGAGTTGTTTCCAAATACTGGCATCTCCAGGGAAAGGGTTATAAATTGCTAATTTAAAGCCTGCAACAGGATAATTAACTAACCAGTTTGATGTAAATGGCTTAATGGGGCTTTACTAGCCCCTTTGAACTTAAAGTAGCACTAAAAAGTAAACTGTAAATACCTTCAAGGAAAGTAGTGGCATGTTTGAATGTGGGGCTGCTTGGCTGTAAGGAGCAAGCCTGCTCGACTTGCCAGGAATCCAGTGGCCTGTGTGACAGCAAACATGTCAAGGGGGTGAGGGGACCAACCAGGCACCCCTTGGGGAAGGCTCTGCAACTACCTTGCTTCTCAGGAAGCACACACACTCTGATATATCAAACCTGCCCTGCCTGCTTTGGGAAATTTAAATCACAACCTCAGTTTAAATGCAACTGTAATGAATTTCATCAGGATTGAAGGGGAAAAAAAAAAAAAAGCCAACAGAAAAACCAAAACCCTGAGGGGGAGGCAGCCACTAGAGTCCACCCTAATTTTCCTGCAGTTCTATTTGCATTAAGGTCTTTTGGCAAGTCCAGGCAGAAACACTTATTACACTTTGTTTCAGAAGACCTCATTACCCACTGAATCTGCTGAGACAACGTACTGCAGCCCTGCAGCAGATTCCAGTTTCTCATGCATTTGGGGGACTTTGGGGAGAATCTCCAGACTTTCATTCTTTGCTGGGCTGTTACAAAGTTCCAAGGGAGGAAGTCAACAACAATTAATCATCTAGAAATGAGGATCATTACGAAGTGGAAGCATCTTGTGTAGTTAGGCATTGATCGCACTTCTGACTATGGAAACTGGGGTGTTGGAGAGGAGGATTTCAGGCCTAAAGGCCCAGAGGAATATTCCCTTGAAGCTCCTCCTGGTCCCAGTGCTGCTCTGCTCTGTCTTCTCACTGTGTGTACATCACACAGTGTCAACAGCAATTCCAAGAACCTTTTCTTCATTGTTCCTCTGTCTCACAGCCAACTTTCACCTACTGCCAGGAGCCTTCCTGGATAGCAGAGGGTATTTTGGGGGTTGAAGCACAATCCTCAGTTACTGCTGTGACCTCTGACACGTGGGATTTGGCTTTACAGCCAGCTTTGTTCAAGAGTGTTCCTGATCCTTGGCTGTGCTTTGCTGCTTGCTCTGCTGTGTTGCCCTGAAGACCATGGGGCTGTAAGGCTGAGCGAGACCAGGGCTGATGCAGAAAGAGGGCAAGATCTGACCTTTTTGGTGGTGGCTCTGAGTTGGATGCTCTAAAACAGATCATGATGCCTCATCCTCTGTAATGATGGCTCTATTTCTGTGTGGTTTGCTTTGGGGGTTTTTTTCCACCTGGTAAATAATGTATCATTGGCAATGTTAATGCTGGCCTTAAAAAAAGCAGCATAAAAGCACTGAAATCTGTTGTAGAGGGCAATGATGCAGAAGTGCTACATCTTATTTTAAAAGCTCTGTCTGCCAGAGGATTCAGCCCTACACTCTAATTATTCAGGTGTCTGTTGTATGCAGGGAGCAAAATGTTCTGCTGTGGCCTTTAGAAGAGCTAATAACATGGCACTTTGCTCTTACGTGCTGACTGAAGCAGTTGGCACCATGGCACTACCTGCTTGCTGTGTGTGGGTTGGGAGCACAGCACAGGATTAATTTGGGGTTGTGTTGGCAAGGATCTGCCAGCAGAGCTTGCCCAGCTGCCTGTGCTATGCTGGAGCTGTTAATGCTTTACTTTTATAAGCACTAACCTGGAGCACATTTTAAAAAATTCCAAATACTCACTATTAGAGAGAGAGACACTTCCAAGCAGAAGAGCTGTGTACACACAGTGTTCATGGCTGGAGACTCCCTTCAAGGAATGCCACAACACCTTAGCCTGCCAGCTTTGCTATCTTGGCATCTGACTGGGAAATGCAAATACTCAATCTTAATCCTTCATTCCCACACACTGACATGTATCCAAGGGGAACTTCTGTGAATGTTGTTGTTATTTCCATATAACTTCAGCTGCTGCTTTGCTTCCCAGAACCTCCCCACCATGTGTCTCAGTGCAGTGTTTTCCAAGTCTTTTGGATTTGTTTCCCTCATGGAAGGCAAGAAGGCATTAGTGTGCATGTCCTTATCAGAGATCTGGGCAAGGGAGTCGAGGGCACCCTCAGTAAGCTCACAGATGACTCCAGGTTGGGTGGGAGTGTTGATCTGCTGCAGGGCAGGAAGGCTCTGCAGAGGGATCTGGACAGGCTGGATCCATGGGCCGAGGCTGCTTGGGTGAGGTTCAACAAGGTTGAAAGGAAATTGTAGCCACCCGGGGGTTGGTCTCTTCTCCCAAGTAACAAGCAATAGGACAAGAGCAAATGGCCTCACGCTGCACCAGGGGAGGTTTAGGTTGGATATTAGGGAGAATTTCAAGGAAAGGGTCATCAAGCATTGGAACAGGCTGCCCAAGGAAATGGTGGAATTGCCATCCCTGGAGATTATCCAAAGGATGTGTAGATGTGGCACCTGGGGACAGAGTTTAGAGGTGGACTTGCCAGTGATGAGTTAATGATTGGACTTGATTTTACGGGTCTTCTCCAGCCTAAATGATTCTATGATTTTATGTGGAGGAGAGGAACAAACCCCTATGATTGGAGTGTGTGGGGTTGTTTTTATCAGGCTCTTCTCTTCCTAATTGCCCTCCAACAAACCCTTGCACAGATTTTTAGATTCCTCACTGAATCCTTTAAATAATATGATAATAAATAATCTCCCTTCTAATACACCTTTTGTTTTGAAACTCACCAAACCTGACAACTCTATTTGGTTTGCTGGCTTAAGAATCACAGGGAAAATATAAGTGGAAACCCTGGGTCAGGACTCTGGACTCTGACTATCACTAGAGAAAGAAAAAATGATGTGTAACAGTGCTTTCATGACGTCTCCTCTGTTTTTAGAAACATGAAAAATTTTATCGGGCTATTGCAAATGTTAGAAAGTTGTATAAAAATTAGAACATAATGAAGACAAATTTTAAAGTGGTGTCTGCTGCAGGTCTTGGGTGTGTTCTCTGAATTGCCTTCTGCTTAGAGAGCAGCTGAAAAATCCAAGACCTTTTCCAACATGTCAAAACCAACTTTTTAAAAGGATTCAGTAGCTGTGCCAAAGCACCTTGCCTATTTGTAAGCAAATGCATAGGGTTGGGACTGTCTCTGCTGGGGCCAGCATTCACACATGCAGCTGGCTCTATTAAATCAATTTGATGAATTGCTATATACCTTCTAATTTTTCAACAGGCAAGTCCCTGCTATTTCTTGCCTGCACAAGATTAAACGGGCTTTTACATTACATGCCCTGTTATAAGACTTTGATTGTCTGGAGTAGGTCTGGGTGTGCAATGACTGCTCCTGGAAGGGTTTGGGGATTTGGGATTACTGTCAGGCTTCTTACACGAGGTTGCAGAGAAAGCAGGTGTGTGAAAGCCATGTTAGCATCTGTGATGGAGGATACCTTGTGATACGAAGGATGCCACCTATGCGACTTATTCAGGTTCTTTACAGGTGTTGACTTCTATGGTTTGGGATTTTGAGATGGTTTTCCTGCTGTTAAAATGTATTCTCTGAGTGAAGTGCCTGCCAAGAAAATGCCTGGAGAAGGGAATAGATTAACCCAAGGTGGACTGACTTGGTGGGTCAGAGAAAGCTGGATGGCATCAGAACATCCCTATGGCTGGTGAGGCACGAGCCTCAGGATGTGTGTGTTTCTGAGCACCTGCACTGTGGTGTAACAATGCCACAATTTATTCAGCCCTTCTCTATGAAGAACTGCATAGGGCTGAATAATGTGCAGCCAGGGGCTGAAAGCAGCTGGATACTAGATACAGGTGTTTGGGAATGCACACTGCCAATAGAGAGGCTTTAGTCCAAAAGTATCCTGAGAGTGGTTTCTGCATCCTCTGGGCATCTCAATGCTGTTATATCAGTGGGCTCTGCTGGAAGTGGTAAGGATGGAAGAATTTTACTTTTTTCCTTCCACTCTGAGCTGTGGTATCAATGTTTGTTATAGCTGTGAGCAAAGTTTGTATGTGTATTACTCCATGGGCCATATTCTCATCCTATTTATGTAGGTATAGAACTGCTGTGTTGTTTCATCTGCGTTAGGGAAGTTCCAGCCTCTCTAGCTGTTTTTAGGTTTTCGTTCTGCTTGGCTTTTTGGTTTGTGGTTGTTTTTTTTTTGTTTTTTTTTTCCTTTAGCTGCTTTCCTTGCTGAGAGGGGAGAGCTCCATGGGAAGTGATCCAGCAAACTTTTAAAATAGCCTTTTAGTGTGGGTTTGGTTTTGGTTTTGTTTTTTTTTTTTTTAACTCTTGCTCAAACTTTTAAATATGTGAATTGTCTCTGTGAATTCTGAGTGCCTCTGAAACCTGCCAGCCAAGCCTAAATCTTGCAGGAGGTGTGGCCACATTTGTGTTCCTCAGAGCTCTCTGGCACAGACACCTGGTACACCTGTGTCTCCTGCTAGTTTCAGTACTGTCATAACTTCACCCCTTATGCCTGTTTCTCTGGTACCTCCTGTTTTTCCCAAGGTTATCTTCTAAAAATAGAATCTGTTACAGATTTTCACTCCCCCACACCCATCTTGAGGACAATAATTACCAATGAGATGGTTTTAATAATGCTGAAATAAGGAGGGTGATGCATTCTGCTCTGATCTTTGAAGCATTTTTTTCTGGCAGGGAAAAAATGCACAAATTGCTTAGTAATTTCCTTAGGTGACAAATGTAAAGTGAGTAGCTTTTGAAATACTTAAGCTTGAGTATTTAAACATTTGATAAATCATGGGTTATCTGAAGAATAAAATGATAATGTTTTGGCACCAACAGAATTCCATGCAAAGGTCTCAATCTGAGTAGAAAATCTCTTTATTTTTCTTAATTTTTGTTAGACTGGTGGAGATAGCTGTGGTCTCTGTGGTGTTCACCTGTCCAGAAACCAAAGCCATGCTCAACCCAGGCGAGCAGAGATGCTTTGGATGATGCAGTTATCTGTCAGCAGGCAGAAATGAAAACATTAAGAGCATTCACAAGACAGAAAAAATTTCTCTAAAATAAAAAAAACCTGAATGAAGGCATGTAAGGGTTTGAGTAGATGATGCTGACTTTCCTGTCCTCTAAACTATGCCTGCAGTAGCCAGAGCTTATTGTTATATAAACCAAGAGAAATGAAAGAGAAGCTGTCTCTGTAGGCTACATGATGTAACTGGTGAGCAGCTGCTCCAATAGTAAGGTGCTCTGTGTGTGATAAGTGCCTACAGACAGAAATGCTGTGTAGAGGAATCATTGCTGGCACACTGACACATGCTGGCAAACTAGACTGTTTGGTGGAAGGATAAGAATATATACTGCAGCTCTTTAAAATCATGATCCCTCATGATCAAACATTACTTTCTCCACTGTGAGTATAAGCATAGCACATTTCCCAAATGATCTCTTAAAATAAAACCAGATTGGTGCATAAGAGTAGACCAAGTCAGCACAACCAGTGAATGTACAGTGCTACTGCCCAGGGCTCAGAATGAAATGGGAACAGTGGTGTTACTTCGGGTTTTACAGCCACCTCTGTGCTCAACTTTGACAATTATTTATTACCACTAATATTGCACTTTGTAAACTTATACAGTGCTTTATGAAGTAAGACATGTTTCCTATTTTAAAGATCTTATAATCTTGTGGGCTGATAAGGGGTGCAGATTATCCCTTGGATGTTCATAAATAGCATTAGCACTAAGAGTTTTATTAGCGCTGGGTCCTTTCAAGCCCGTGGCTCTTTCTTTTTCTTAACAACACTTCCCTAGTCAGGTGCTGAAATAAGGATTTCCACACCATGATGTTCCAGGCTGGAATAATGTGGGCATTCTTTGGTTTTGCAGGTAGTGAAAGAGCAAAACCCAAGCAGAGTCCCAGCACAGTGGCTGTTGCTCTGCATGGGTTTAATCCACAGCCTTTGCTCGCCTCTCTGAGACTACAAATCTGGAGTTTGGGGGATGGCAGCAGAGAGCAGGCTTGGGAGGTTTGTGTGTGTGTGTGTGCTTGCGCGTGTTTTAAATAAACAAACAATGCAACAGCAACTTCAACAAATTGTGAGTGGTGCTAATTTGTTATAGTGCTGTCTTGCCTTCTGGCAGTGTTGATTTAGGAGAAGCTGAGCAGACTGGAACGGATGCGGGGAGCTGCCGGTTCTCTTGCTCTGGGATGTGTATATGGTTCAGTATAAAATGCTTTTAAGGGTCCTGTCCTGAGAAGCTTTCAGATTACAGGGTAAAGCATATACATAGGCTGTCAATCCCCTTTTCAGAACCAAATCTTAGGCAAAAGTACCTTCCCCTCTTGCCTTGTTCCACCCCTTCTACTTTTTTAAAATGAAGAGAAGTTTTAAGTCTTAATTCATGACAAAAGCCTATAATTTGTGTACTTTGAGGACTGCCAGGAAATCCTTGACCTTGACAAGAATAGTTTGTGGGGAAGGAAAGGAGGAAGATCCTGTGCTTTGGATTGTAGCAAAGTTTTCAACACCCCATGACCTTGTTGGGCTGCCTTTCATAACGTGCCTGGGTCTGTAATCCCCCAAGCTGAGAAGCTGTCTATCAGGGAGGGCTGGCCAAACGTGCCCGAGGTATCTGCAGCCCTGGACCACTGCTGTGCAGGGCTGCAGGATAAAGCTGGCAGGATGGGAGCCTTGCTGGGAAGAGGTGGATTTTGAAAACACATAGAGTGACCTCCTTGCAGGCTGTGAGATGAGTTTAAATAATGCTTGAAGTCTCAAGTGAAGAAGATAGAGGAATAAAACAGTCAAAATAATAAGTAAGGGTTGAGGAAAAGCAGCCGAAGAAATGAAGAATTCAGAAAGTGAGTAAACTCTGCTTTCCCTTTAGGTTATCTTCAGCTTGGAGAGATTTGGATGCTACACAGACAGTTTGCAAAACTTTGAGTCTGTTAGGCCTTCTGCTTTTACAAGCAATAATGACTTTCTGGCCTATTCTCATTTGCCAGGCTCAGATGTGCTGAGACTTCTTGGTGGCTGCAAAGAACCAAATACAAAGGGTTCAGGGTGATCAGTTAAGCATCTGATTTGGAGGCAGTACAGTCTTAATACTGCCAGGACCAACTCTTACAGTGGTTTGTTTGAAAGACTTCACCAAAGTGAAACTTAAAACCAAAGATTTCTTTGCTAAGTACAGGGCTGAGTATATGGTCAGTTTTTGGGGAAAAGCAAAGAAAAATATGTGGATAAAGTGCTAAAAGTGCTGTATTTAAGGCATCATTTATATTAAGAACCGTTGCTGCATCTATAGATATGGGTAAAGGGAATGAGATTTTTTCTTATTGGAAAAAAACAAGACACCAATGCTTGTTTTGTGCTCACTGGTATCTGGTATATGGTGAGAGAGGTGACATTTTGGTCCAAGACAGTTATTATACCCCTCAGCATGGAAACTTGGTGTTAACTATTGCAAGCTCATGATATTAGCAGTATTACGTATGCAGATGCTCCTGTGGAGACTGCTTCTCTCTGCAGAAACGTTTGCTGAGTCCACACCAGAAATAAAAATAAACAGGCCGATTGGGAGGATCTTTATCAAACTTGCTCCCATTTTTCCTAGTACTCTGAGGCTTTGTTTGCTCTAACAAAACATGTAACTAAGGAGTCTGAGTCACAGTCACTAGTTCCAGCTGCCTGCCTCATCCCTGTCCTGGAGATCCCTCCCCAGTTGCAGGGATAGTTGAAAGGGTCATGCATTTGCTCCAGTATTACTGCATTTCACAACCTTCGATCAGCTTGTACCTGTGCTGACTCAGAGCCCTAAAGCAGTGCTGCAGCTGGGAGTGTCCTGTAGGACAGTCTTGGTTGGAAGAGGGTCATGACATTCCTCCTTCTCCACAGTGCTGGGTGTGCTCCTGCCCTCAGAGTGATGCTCAGCATGAGGTTGCCACCCATGCACCCCCTGCCAAGTGGCCTACCTTACTGAAGGACAGGGCCCAAGCCTGACACTCTCTAGGATTAGCCGGGAGGTAGCAACAAGCCTTTACTCATGTCCTAAATTCTTGCATTGTAAAGGGAGACTTCTGTACAGGCTCAAAGATAGCTGGGAAACAGAAATTTTGCATACCAAAGGGGCCTTTGAGCTACGTCATTCGATATGTTGTTATTTTCATGCAATAGGGAGTAAATAAATGAATTAAATGAGATTAGCGTTGGACATTGGAGCTGCCTTTACTAATTGCAGTGCAGGTACAACTGAAACTGAGCTTGCTCAGCTGTAGGAACAGCACAAGAGCCCAGAGTCTACTGCTGGTCACTAAGTGGTCACGAGCTTCTGAAGCTTTGTTTTGTGCCACTGCTCTGTTCCTGAGATCAACTGTGCTCTGCAGATATGCAGGAATTTTTAGTGCCTGACTCTGGCTGACAAGATCTGCATCATCCATGCCTCTCCTCTTCTCCTCCCAGTAGAGGTTTGGGTAGTCCTAGGTTCCTACATGTCAGCAGTGACAATAAATGTATAATATACAAGCACTCTGTTTAGGAATTGGCAAGAAGCTTCATTTCTGACTGCAGTGGGATATTTTAACAGTAGGAAACACCTTTGGTTGAAGCAGTTCTCTGCTAAACTGCCCTAGAGGGGAAATACGGCTATGGAGAAGAGCTCTTGCTTCACAGCAGCAAGAAGGAAATTGATGTAATGTGGGTGTAAAATCCTTGTGTTTGAGCTGCTGTTCAAGAAATACCTTTATGCAGCATTCAGCCTATGTTAAACTGAATATTGTTGGTACTGCTGAGGGTTTTGCAGAGTTGTGAGGCTGGGAGATGCAGCCAGAGTTCAGGTTGCTCCAGTGCAGTGCAGAGCGTGATCTTCTGGAGAGGGGGGAGCTCAAAATTCCTGGGGCTCTGGCCCATTATGCTTCAAGTTGTGTGATAGTTAGATGTGGCTTGGCCTGTTCATGCTGGCAGTGGTCTGTTCAGACTAGTTCAGCAAATGCTCTTGGCTCAGCACAGCCCAGGTCAGTAGGCAAACAGTTGCTTACATTTCACTTCTTCATTGTATTGACAAGATTTAAAAATCTTCAGCCTACAGCAGTCAAAACAGGGTGATCTGAATACAAAAGACCTATTAGTTCAGTGTGAAAGGGATTTAGTTACAGAGTCATGGGGATAAGTATGCAGGTGGGAATGATGGGAACACTGTCCTGGGCCTGAGCCCAGCAGATGTTCAGGAAGAATGAACTATCTCGCTATACTCTGTCCTTCTCACGACAACCTGTTCCATTTCTCAGGCCTGTGTCCTCCTTTACGCTCTCTCATTCAACGACATTAAGTATTATAGGTCTTTTTCATTTGGCGTTTTATCTTTTAAGGTTGATAATCAATACTATTCTCACTTTTTAAATGTAAGATTTCTATCTCCAGAAACACAGCTGGAGACATGCAGCCATCAATGTGATAAGAGCTATGCACGTTTCACTTCACCACGAGGGTCTAAAAACCTATGTTAAATCTCTGCCAGGCTGCAGGCTTATTTCTGTACTGGCTTTTGGTGGGTTTGGGCTTTTTGTTTGTTTGTTTTCACTGGGACAGCATCACCACTTGTAGAGAGTACATCTTGTGTAGCATCTACCCTGAGACTGTCCTCCATGATAATCCTGCTGGAGCTGATTAGAGGAACTCCGTGGGAAGGATATGCACTGCAGAGGATACAATCAGCTTGCCAAACCTAGGGTACCTGTGATATGTGCCTTTCCTTGACATGGAAAGGATGGCAGTGCTTTTTCCTTTTGGGCAGGGGAGGGTGGAATTATAGATCTTAAGTTTTGCGACGCTCATACAAGCTGCAGTTCACCATGAATCAACTTGATCTCCAGTCTCCAAGAATGGAGATTAAATTATCAGTGAAGCATCATTATAAATAGGAGAAGGTATACAGTATCTTCTCACACCTTGCACCAAAGTATCCAGCCTGGCTCAATGCCATAACATCTCTAGAAGATATTTTCAAAGGCTTGGGAAGTGGGACAGGGGACAACACAGAGCATCAGCTTCAAAGAGTTTCTTCTGCTGCCTGTACCGTGTTGGGAATGAGACCATGAAGCTCTGGCACCAGGCTGTTCTTGTTGTAGTGGCATTTCTAAATGGTGGTGATATTTCATTGCCTGAATTTCTGGGCAGAAGGACGCTGGTGCAGACATCCTGGGATCTGCTGGTTTTGGATACAGGTGGACTGGTTCCCCTGAAGCTCAGTGCCATTGAGAGTCATGAATGTAAGTGGCCAGGGAGCATCAGTAAGAAACTTGCAGAGTCCTTCTGTTCTGCTTCCATCGCAGTTCAGCAGTTGTGGGGAGATGGGTGGAGGGGAGGTTGTTCTAGCAGTTACATATTTAAGGCAGGTGGCTGTTTTAAAATGTACGTTTCAATTTTGATTGCAGTATTTTAATTGCATTTAACAGCGTCCCTGCTGGTTCTCCATTCTGCATCCGTGCAGCCACGTTCTATTGATGGCCTGTTGTGATTTCAATGGAACATCATGGGATGTACCTGGCACGTCGGGCAGCACTGGATGGAGGTGCCTTTAGCCCAATGTACCTGGCATGGTAAGCGGCAACCAAGTGGTTAATCTGCATTCTACTGCTCGTAGTTTCAGCTTGAATAGCAAGGTGTTTCTGCTTTGCTGCAGCCTTGCACTGACTGGAAATCACTTTGCTCTCCTGATTTTAGTGCTTTCATGCACACAGGACCCCTACCCTTTTCACCCATGGAGATTCTCCTTCCCTGGGAAGTTTGCCATGCAGTAGAGAAGGGCCTAGTCATGTCAGGCTCTCCTTGTTATTCTAGAACATGAGAGAAGGGACTGGGAAATCATCTCATTCTTTTTTTTTCTCTCCTTTTTGGGCCAGGAGCTGGTAGCAGTTGAGCAGGTATTGTCCACGTCCCAAATATCCAAACGTTGCCGCACAGAGGTACCAGACAGGTGCTCGTGTCCTTGAGCAAAGCTGTGCCGTTTCTGCGGGAGTCCTGCAAGAGCTGCCTCAGGGAGCCGGGAGGGCAGTTCTGCCTGGCACTAATTGGAATGTAACAAACTAAACAAGGGCCACTTTCAGTTTGCTGATGTGGTATCCTCTGCAAAATGATCCTCCATTTTCCTTCTCTGTTCCATGCCCACACCTGCAAAATCAGCTGCACATCCTGCTCTGTCCTGCATGTTTTCTCTCCCTCCCCCAGCTCGGCAGACCTCTGCCCGAGTAACTTCACATGTTGGTTGTAGCTATTTTAAAGTGCTAAATATCTGTGTGAGAAAAACAAGGGTGCTGCATCCTGTTTTCTGCTTGAGCCTTCTTCACAGAGCTTTTGCTGCTCCACTGCCAATGATGAAAGTGCATGTTTGTGCCTCAGCTTCTGAATTCTGCTGTCTGACTGCTCCCAGGGGCTGAGGATAGGGAATCATTTGGACTAACACAGTTCCAGCACTTCTCCTCACTCTTCTGCTGTTCTAGAATGTGAATACCTTTAAAGGTCATGGGCTAATGACCTACCAAGTGCAACTCCTGGGGGCAGGTTAGTGGCTGTGAACCACCCACTACACTGACACCTCTTAGGGTCCTGGTTCTGTTGGGATGTGGGGAAAGGAAGATAGATGAGCCAGTGAGGAACAGGAAAGCTCTCTTCCCAGTGGGGTCCTTAAGTGCTCAAAAAAAGTTGGTTCATCTGAAACTGAAGGGTGCCGAAGTCACCTGTTTCAGTTTCACTCAGTTCCAGTAGCAGCTGGACACAGCATTTTTAATGTCATAAATTGGTGGGAGAGAGCAATGTAGGAAACAGTGGATTTTATTTTTTCTTGTTCTTCCCCATGCTCCCTGCTGCAGTGTCTGCTCAGTGCAGCACAACTGCTTGGGAAGGTGGAGAAATAAGTAAACAGGCCACTGCCTTTTCCTGGGTCTATCATAACGTATACAGTAGGCTGATGTTTTAACAGCATCTAATTTGATACATCACATCTAATCTGTTTGTTGATTTTTATCTGCAGTACTGTTAGCTCACTGTTCAGGTGCTCGGTGTCTAGCCTTCTCATCCAGCCACAAATCCTCTACGTGAAATGAGTGATTCCTTAAATCTGTTTTTGATTGATTCTTTGCTTCACTGGTGTTGCTTCTTAAAAGGTAAACAATATTCATGTGCTGCAATCTATAACTCAGAGATGAAATCAAATAGCATCTCCTGCCAGAGGTTGCTAAGATAACACATTTAGCATTCATTCAGCAATTACTTTTAGGAAGAGATTTAGTGATATTAAAGAGAATCAAACGGGCAGTGAATATGTAGATTTTATACTGTTGAAAGGGGTGAAGGGATTTCTCTTCTCCTCTGTTTAGCAATTTCATTTTCTGTGATGTCCAGAGTCTTTGTGCAAATTGAGAGAAAATGAATTTTTTCCTGCTGTGTAGTGAGAGCAGCACAGCTCCAGAAGCAGCCTGTGTATTGTGCACTACCTTGCTGCCCATGGGGTCACAGTGTGCCCGGGCTGGGCACAGCAGCTCGCAGTTACCCAGCTCCTGGGGCAATATTGCTTATTAAGATGCTTTTGGCTCTTAGCTTGTGAAGCTTTGTTTGATGTGTGGCATCTGCTTGCAGCATTACTGTATTCTGTGATTTGTGCTCTGTACTTCTCATGTCTTTGCATGTGCTGTGTCTCAGTGTCATGGATATGGTGGAGGTAGTGGAGAGCCTTAGTCCTGTTTCATTCCCTCCTTGCATGGGAGTATTTGAGCAGGTTCACTGCTCTGAAAAATGTGTGTCTTGAATATGGGGTAACCAACCTGAATCTGGGAAAAGACCATCACTGCTGCTATTTGTCCAGAGCTTTCTGTAATTCTCTTTTAAATGCAAAGGGGTGAAATTTTGCACACCACATTTAATGAGTAAAGACTGTGGCCCCAGTGATACAGCTATGTATTCTTGAGGTTTGGGGTTTGGGTTTTTTACTAGAAATGCATCTGAGCCTTTTCTGAGCCAGGGCTCCTCTGGAGTATGTTTTTTCTGTTTGGTTTTTTTTTTTTTTTTTTTCAGAAAACAGAAAAGGAAGGGTTGTTAAAAATGATACCGAAATACAAGAAGTAGAAACCCACTGTGATTTTTTAGGGCTTTGTGGGGGTCGTGGTGATGTTATTCAAATGTTCCGGTTTGTTAAGAGACACTCCCTGCAAACGCATGGATACCAAGACCTTTCTAAGGCTGTACCTGCTATTTGTTTGGGCAGATAACTTTTATACAGGATTTGAACTCATAGTTGTCCTTAGTCCCCTACTTTCAGTTAGAAGTGAGATCCTAGGAATGCCATAAGTTAAGGAATAACGCCTGCTTCTCTTTTGCTAACAACTTTTCCAACACACCTTTCTTCCTCCACCTCTGAAACGCCTCACTGCCAAAGAGGGGTTTGTAACTGGCCACCTCTGGAAAATATCTGGACTGGATTTATTTTTGTTGAGGACTGCACAAGATACACAAGGCAGGTTGCCGTAAGACTTTTGTCAACAAAGGGACGTCAGTCAAAGGAGTGTTCTCTGAGTCATTCTCCTGTCCTGGTCAAAGCCCTTGGTGGGCAATTCTGACAAAATTTTAAACGCAGTGCTCTAAGCTTGGTGGAAGGTTTTGCTACCTTGATTCATTACATTCATTTTGTTGGGGTTGTTAAAGCCACGTTAGACTTCAGCTAACAAATTCAAATTTGATAGGCAATGTTACAGTGCTTACGCCTGACCACTGCTTTTAATTCTACTGAAGGTAATAGCCTACCTTATACATATGTCCTACTGAACATGGATAGTTCTGTAAGATTTGACATGAGGGATAAATAGAGGTAATTTAAACAACTTGTACTATGCTAGTTTTTATGCTGCAGACATACTGAAGTTTAATAATAACATTATCTTCCTCATGAAGGTCAGTAGCAGAATTATATTTATAACTCTGTTTCCAGGGCTTTCTCTGCAGGCTCATTACCTGGTTTCAATATCATTTAAGGCAGAAAGAAAAAAAGAAAGTAAAACAAAAAAAGTAAAACACTAAAAATATTCTGCGTTAATAGCTGTTGCAAGCCTTAAGGCTTAGAACAACTCATATACAGCAATTTCTAGACCTCTGCTGTAAGTGCCACATCAATGGGAAATAAGCCCACTTTTACTTCAGTAACATTTTATTATTATTATTACTATTACTACTACTACTATTACTACTACCACTACTACTACTTTGTTTAGGAAGAAAACATTGGCTGTACCGTTTCCCTTCCTTTCCTATATTTGTCCTTTATGGAACACTTAAAAATCATACCCAGGGATTTTGTGTGATACATGCATGGAAAAGCACCAGTATGTTTGTAGTGAAAGTGTAGCAGTAGGCTGTTTCTTGCTATCTTGAGCAGGATGCATTTATATAGAGAGATGCTGTTAAGTTGCAAGCCATGTTTTTGTCCTCCCCTATCGATGTATCTCAGTGACCCAGAAGTAAGGGCTCTTATTTGGCCTGGCTAGATAAAAGTGGGTATTTTGTGCCTCTGTGCTGCTGCTTCTTCCCCTTAATCAGCAATTCTGGAAGCAAGCCACTAGAACCAGACACGCTGCCTCCGTGCTGCAACTTTGTTGTAACTAATTACATCAAATCTTGGTTTTAAAGTGCTCAGCACTGCTCAGAGGAGGTAGTCTCTGTCCTGTCCCATTTTTCTGATCCTGCAGGGTGAGTTTCTATTACAGATATGCTATAGGTGGAATTAGCACCATGGAAAGCCTGTATTTCCTCCTTCTTCCTAAAGCCACTGAGCTCTGGGAACAACACCCATGTGCACCAAGGCATTGTGGTGAATCCACCGTCTTCTTGGGTTCCCATCCATTGCTGAAACAAAATCAAACAGAAAAGCGGAGCAGTCTTTTTAGCTGTTGGTCAGGGTGATGAGCCAGAGGGATCTGTGTGGATGCTAAATTAGGTGCTGCTGCACTGAAGAGCCACCACAAAATTCCAGTAAAAGCATAAGCAAGCATCAGGCTGACCAGCAAAACAAGTGAAGAGCTGTGTCCTGTGGACAAAGGGAGGCACCTGCTTGGCAGATCTGTTGGGAAAAGTACCAGGGTAGTCAGGCAACAGCGCTGGAGGAAATACTGCATTTGTTTACTTTTTGGTAGCTTTTTTTCATAAAGCAAAACTTTCCTGTTGTGCAGAAATGGATGATGTAAATTACCACCTTTCTGCCAAATGACATCTTTATCACCAAGTAGTAGGAATCAGGTTTGAGGGAAGCAATTTTTAATACTAGCAGCATCATTCCTTATTTCTTTTTGTTGTGTACCTGTATGTGGCACAGAGGGAAGATAATGCAGTCTAATGCTTCATCATTTGAACTCTGATGGGACACAGTGTGGTAGCGGGACTCACAAACAAAAAAATTACTCAATTAAGATTTTAAGAGAAAACTTAAGCTTTTCATTTCTCTGTATTTATGGCTTGCTTCTCCTTCGATAAGAGAAATGTTTCAGTAATATGATAAACTGGGAAAGGAAGAAAGGAAGTAGAAGGCTAAGTGGGGGTTATTGTAAATTTAGTACTTAATTCCTACTCTTGTACCTCAGAAACTATTTTAAATCAGCTTTAACAGATAAATGCAAATAGTAGTTGGCACTTTCAAACAAACACACACACAAAAAGAAAAACCAACAAGGAAAAATAAATTAAAATTAACCTTGGATTCCTGAATGCAGCCCCAGATTTAAATTTTGGTTTTTATGGATTGTAATATCTACCAAACATGCAACTGCAGTTAGTTCTGACATATCTCAAACTGGGTGTTTCCTACAGTCCATACTACTGGGAAGGCAAATATAAACATCTAAACTAAAATACATCATGACCACTGTTTGTGAAATGCATGAATTTTATATGGAGGTAACCACAATTTTCCTTTCTTTACAGTATTTCAGGATAGACTGTGACTTGAGATATGTTACTTGACTCCATTAGTTTAAACAAAATTCTTTCAAAGTTAAAGACAGAACAAAATTAACTTGAGAAAACTGTTTCAGATTTGTGAAGACATTTGGTGACATTTAGCTAGCTCAGCATCCTGAATTTCAGCCAGTTGAGGGTTGATTCTAACCCTTCATGTCAATGGACTGGGATACGGACATTGCCAGGGGAGTGGTTTTTAAAGCAGCTTTTCATACTCTTAAGGAGGTTTCCCATTCACACCTCAGTGTGATTAATTCCATCTTCAGTGGATTTAGTTGCTACATGTCATTTTCTCAACCCCAAAGCAGCTGGGAGTTACACGATTTCAACATGTAACAGCCGAGAAACAAACTACATGCTAAAGCGGGGAAGCTGCAGCTTATGCTAATTATTTTACATGCTCAGATATGCAAATGACAGTGAAGTAGATGCTTCTCTTTTCTTCCTCTTTTTCTCACTTCTCATCCTCCCTTGAAATCTATGTCAGGAGAGAACAGCTTTCCCCTGTACCTAACTATTGTTTTCATGCTGGTATCTTTTGAATAGTGATTCCAGCCAAAGACGATTGCTTTTGTAAAAAGATAATTACAAATCTGATTTTTGAAAGACTCGAATCAAGTCTTAACATGAGAAATATTTCTTTCTGTATTCCCTGCAGGATCACAGCTTGCAGGGCTCAATGTACTCAGATCTCCCTAGTCAGTGTCAAGCCTAACATAGACTGCACTGTGTTAAACCAGTCTATTAAATGTAACCTGTTCTAGTGGAAACAGCAAGCTCACACCTCTCATTCTCCTGTTTTGCAGGTGGTAAGGTGAAAGCGAGAGGAAGAGAAGGTGGAGATGGAACTGCCAAATCATGCCAAACAACTGCTACTGCAGCTGAACCAGCAACGAGCCAAAGGTTTCCTCTGTGATGTGATCATTGTGGTAGAAAATGCCCTGTTTCGTGCCCATAAGAACATCCTGGCAGCCAGCAGCATGTATTTCAAATCCCTTGTCCTGCATGACAACCTGATAAACTTAGACACGGACATGGTGAACCCCACTGTGTTCCGGCAGATCTTGGACTTTATTTATACTGGTAAGCTCTTAACGACTGACCAGCCTGGTGAACAGAACTTTAATGCTCTCCTCACCGCAGCAAGCTACCTCCAACTGCACGACCTGGCAGCTCTCTGCAGAAAGAAGCTGAAGCGGAACGGCAAGTCCTTTGCTAGCAAGGCTGGTGGCCTTGGTGTTGGGAGATCTGCCAGAAGTCAGAGACTTTCCACTGCTTCAGTCATCCAAGCTCGCTATTCAGGGTCAAATGAGGGGTTGAAGGGCTCACACTCAAAGGAGCTGTCAAAGGGAAAGCTCTCTGATGACGAGGTCTTCATTAGCAGCTCCAACCAAGAGAACTGTCACTCCTTAAGCAGGGGAGCTAGCAAGAACGGCGGTGGGGGCAGCAGTGCAAATGGGAGCACTGGTGACCAGGAGCTAGGCCTCGACCTGTCCAAAAAAAGCCCTTCGCTCCCTGTCACAGCCTCCCACGATGACACGCAGCACAGCGAAAGCCAGCACGGCTCTCCCCAATCTGCCTCAGCCCCTGCAGCCAACAGTGCCTCATCGTTTGACGAGTCTGGTGTCGGAGCCCCCCACAGCATGGCCGACAGCAGCGACCCCATGGAGATGGATCTGAGCGAGGAGTGCCACCACTCACTGACAGAGAGCAGCCAGCGCAAGGGCCTCCGGCACTCGTCCCGCAAGAAGGAGTGGATCAAGAAAGACAACGCCTTTGACCGAAAGGAAGGGGGCAAAGACAGGGACGAGGGTGAAGGGCTGCCCAATGGTATCCTGCTGGGGCCCTTGTCCAAGTCTGTGGAGAGGAGTCTGGCTGGGGCCTATGGGGCAGACCTGCCCTACCCATGTAAGGAAGAGGTGGAAAACGGTAAGGAGAACAGTGATGACAGCGGCCAGAGCGAGAGTGAGAGTGGCGGCCATACCAGTGCCAACTATGTCTACCGGCAGGAGGGATTTGAGCCAGTGGCCTATGGTGACAACCTGTATGTCTGTATCCCCTGTGGCAAAGGCTTCCCGAGCTCTGAGCAGCTCAATGCCCATGTGGAAACGCACACTGAGGAAGACCTTTACATCAAGGAGGAAGGCACATACGGCAGCAAGGATGAAGCCGAGGATTTGTCCAACCCCAATCAGTCCTACGCTGCGGAGTCCCGGCCCTTCAAGTGTTCCGTGTGTGAGAAGAGCTACAAGGATCCAGCCACGCTGCGGCAGCACGAGAAGACTCACTGGCTGACGCGGCCCTTCCCTTGCAACATCTGCGGCAAGATGTTCACACAGCGGGGCACCATGACACGGCACATGCGCAGCCACTTGGGGCTTAAGCCCTTTGCTTGCGAGGAATGTGGGATGCGCTTTACCCGGCAGTACCGACTAACAGAGCATATGCGTGTCCACTCAGGAGAAAAACCTTACGAATGTCAACTGTGTGGTGGGAAATTCACCCAGCAGCGCAATCTGATCAGCCACCTGCGAATGCATACCTCTCCCACATAAGCCAAAGACTCCAGAATGAGCTTCAAGCCCATCCGCAGTGATTTACCTTTCTGTAGACTTGCTGCTTAAAAAAAAAAAGGAAAAAAGAAAAAAAAAACAAACAAAAAAGGGGGCAACTCCCCATACTCTGTTCAGTCATGAGAGGCCTAAACAAATGTAGCTTTAACATTTAAAAAAAAAAAGTTCCTTTTTTTTCCTTTTTTTAAAAAAAGAAAGGTCCACAGCCAAGCTGATGCATTTAGTCCCAGTCTCCCTTCAAATTTTGATGACCTGGCAAGAAATGCCTCTTCTTTTTGCACACATCGACTTCATTGCCATATTTCTTATCTGCAGCAGGTAGGGGTACCTTGGGGAACTTTCTGCTGGCTCCCCCTTCTCTGCCTCTTTCTGTGTTCCTGTCACTGTACTCACCTCCTCTCTTAAAACCAAACTCAGCAGGGGTATTTCTTGCCATTAAAAAGAAAATAGAGTAAACCTTTTCAGTGGCCTAAGTAGCTGTGAAATAATAGCATTCTCAAGTGCAGAAGCTGTGTCTGTGGACCATCTCACAGGGTTGGCAGCCTCTCCAGAGACTGTGGGAAAGCCACGGCAGTAGTGGAGCCCATCCCCGTCCCTTGGGGTGGCGATGGTGGGGGGAGCAGCTCCCAGGGCTGCACCAGCCCCAGTACTTCACTTAAAGAAAAGGCAAAGTCTCCCTTACCATCCCTCCCCATTTTGGTTTTGGTCTTTATCCTTGGCACGCATAACCACGTGCCACCTTCTCCCATAAAACACGCAAACCTCTTTTGCCTTACCCATGACTGAACAGGGACTGGATGCCCTGGGAATTTCTTTCAGTGAGCAGGGGGTCGTCTTTACTTTTCTAGTAGTTTCGTATGAATATTCTTTGCTTAGAGGTACTTGTTTTATTAAAGGAAAAACCATTGTAACGTTTATGTGAATGTTTGAACTGGAAAG
>NW_008238337.1:8644506-8650595 GCF_000691975.1 Corvus brachyrhynchos
TTTTGTGTGTGTGTATGTTTTTAGCTTTCCTCCCTCACTAAAGAGCAAGTCTGTGTGGACAGACTTGTTACCTTTGCTACCTCTTGAATTCATGAGAACAATAAGATGGTTAGTGAAAGATTAGGCATTTTTTTTCTTTTATTGTAAGTAATTAAATGTATAAAAGTAGAAGCTAAATTAAAGTTAATGGATTTTTACCACCCCGTCCTTCCATCAAAAGTCAACTAGAGAAATGTTAAAGCAAAGCTTGGCCAAAGACAAAGCAAAAAATACACTGAGCTAGAGGCTGTGCTGGCTGCTTGGACTGGCTCAATTCGCAGTCTCTTGGCTGTCTGTAGTCACTTTTAGATAAAAGCAGAAAACTTCTCTGAGCTTTTTGGGCCCTTTCCAGCTTTGTTTATTGAGTCTGGATACTATGGGGAGGGGAAAATGTCCCCCTCATCTTCCACTTCCCCAGCACATCTGGGTCAGTCTGTAAACACCTGGCAGGACAGAGGGTGAGGGCATAGCAGCCTATAATTTACTAGAATCCAGAGTGCAATAAGGTGGGGGAGAGGAGGAGAAAGCAAACCAAAGTGTTTCATATCCTCCCTTTTAGACAATTTAACACACGCACACAAAAAAAAAAAAAAAAAAAGAAAAAGAAACAAAATGTTCTTGCAACATCTGCATAAGACATCACAGCCAACAGCTGCTATTGGTTTAGGAGAGAAGACAGAGAACTTTGCCCACCGATTCTTGGCCCCCTTGACTTTGTTGGCGTGACCTTGTGGAAAGCTATGGCTTACTTCAAGCCTCCCGTGACTGTGGTGGTAAAAATTCACAGCCAGTAGAATCATCCCTTCTGAAATGACTAAGGTTTACACTTGCATTTTTTCATTTGTTGGTTTTTGGTGTTTCGTTTTTTTTTTTTTCTTTTTCACTCAAACCAGTATAGTCTCTACACGTAAGTTTTACCAAACCTCACGTTTTGTCTTTTTTTTAAAAAAAAACAAACAATTTTTTAAAGTTTTGACCAAAAAAGAAAAAAGTGAGCATGTTTGACTAAAACAAAGAAATATAAGCTTCATTTTCTATTTTTTTGTTTTTGTTTTTGTTTTTTTAAGGAAGATTAGTCCATGAGAAGTTTTTGGGTCAATTGAATGAACTGAGGAAACTGGAATCCAGGCTCCAAGCAATAGACAACCCAAAGGCGCTGAGCCTTGGCCTGGTGTCACGTTATACAGGGAACACTCGCCCCTCTCCAGCCGCTCCCGTGTGCTTCTCCCAGTGCCATTGTCCGCTTGCTCCCGGACGCCTGCGAGCCTTGGAGCGCGAGAGGGGTGCATGGACTTTAGGTTTTGTCTCATTGTGCTGAGACGCGCTGTTTTCTTTTCGGGGGTTAAGTGGGCTTTTAGCGTCTTTAGCACTTCCACAGTTTTGAATATATATTGACTTGTTTTCTCCTTGATTCCTTGTCAACTCCCCCTGAGAATGTCCCCAAAATAGTCTTTGGGGAGGACAGGGAAGGCTGTGCCATCCACCATGTTCTCAGAGCGAATTTGAGCAGAGCCCAGGGACAGCTGTGCAAGATGAGTTCCTCGGCACTTTCACCCCGCCTTTACCTCCCCTCCAGCCACCCGAGGCTGAGCTGACCCCGCTCCGGCTCCCCTTGGAGCCCCCCGGCCAAGGACCCACTTCCAAAGCAGGGTTTAGCTCCCTTAGCGAGGGCTCCGGCCAGGGATGAGCCCTGTCCATGCTGCGGGGGTTGGATGCGGGTCTGCCCCATTCCCTCTGCCCTGCAGTGGCGCTGGGGACGTGGGCGGGAGCTGCCAGAAGCCACCTTGGGACAGCAGCTCTCGCTGGCACCGAGGGGGCCGAGCCGGGGAGCGGCCCCAATGCACGAGGCAGCACCAGCACGGAGCTCCCCAGCAGGCAAACCCCTGCTCCCCCTCTTTTAATTCCATTTTTACACGAGTGTGGGTGATGTAGCTTCTCGCCCCCCACCCCAGGCCCCCTCTTCATTTGCTTCTTAAGCCTTGAGAATTACGTTGAACTTTTAGGACCCAATGCTATTTTTAAAAAATTATTTTTTGGAGCATCTTTTTTTTTTTTTTTTTTTTTTTTTTATCCCCTCCCCAGCACTTAAACAGTACGACATAAAGTCTGTGTACAGCAAGAGTATTGTACAAAAGGAAATTATGTTCTTTTTTTCAAATAGCTGTGTAAAGTTGTGTTCCATAGATTGAGTATAAACAACATTTTCCAAATTGTGACAGTAATAATTAATAACTAATAATACTCAAAACTTCAGGGACTGTTTCAGGCCTGCTTGGGGCCTAAACACTCAACTGCATTTGTACGACATAGTATTGTATCAAACATTTTTCTGTATTTTAATGAGAAAGCAAAACACTAGTTTCATATTTAAGATTTTAAGAGTTTTAGGGTGGGGGGGAGGGAGTTGCATTTTTGTTTTTTTATTTTATGTTGATTTTTTTTTTTTAATACACAAAGAGCCTCAAGAGGAATAAAACAATTTAAAAGGAAACAAAAAAAAAAAAAGAAAAAAAAAGAAAAAAAAAAAAGAGGCCAGGCAGCTTAAGTATATGCTTTAGTCACTTAGTTCCAGAATGTTTTCGGAATAACAGGAAAAAAAAGATAAAATAGCAAAAGTTGTATAAAAGAATAAAGAAGCTCATACCCAAATTCACAAAACTATTTTTTAAACCAAAGCACATTTGAATGAGTATGGAACCTCACTTGGCTCAGAAAAGTACTAATATATTTATCTCATTGTTTACATAAACTTTTACAGTTTCAGACCTCAACAGATCTAGGGGCCAGTCAAAATTAATCTTTGCTTTTTCCATTGGTTTGTCTCTGAAGGCTACGCAGTGTTCCCCAGCTTGGGAGGGGGATCTGTGTCCCAGCCTGCATTCCAGCACTGCTCGGGGAGGGTGGGGAGAGGGTGGGCAATTAGAAATATGGCATGTAGAAGTTTTTTTTCTTCAATCCATGAGAGATGTTGCTGGGAGTGAGACCCAAGCACTATTGTAGAGGCATTCCACCCTCCCTCTTCCTCAGACGAGTCTGAGGGAACCAAGCGGGCAAAGGGAGATGCAAGAAGCTCTAGGGATAGAAAAGGACGTTGGAAGATGCTGGGAGCTGCTGTACCCAGCACCTCTCCTTAACTTTAGCCATGGGGAGCTGGGCTGTTCTCCAGTCCTTTACTGCAAAACTTCCAAAAAACAAATTCCTGGCAAAAAAACCCCAAAGGCCCAGCTCTGTGCACTTGGGGGTGTTAGCAGGAGCCACAAAGATCACAGAAGACACCAAAGAGCTATTGACACGCAGCTTCTGTGAGGCTTTGTGGCAGGGGAAAAGGCCGCGGCAGAGCCCAGCCACTCCCGGCCCTGGCTGGGGGCAGCGAGCGGCCGCCCCCTGTGCTGAGCTGGGGCTGGAGCTGTGCTCTCCGGGCCCTCTGAGCCCCATAATGAAACTGCTGGATTGATTCACTCCAGACCTTACAGTCCTGTGCAGAGCCCAAACAAAACTCCTATAGGCAGCCTAGGTGGAAACCTAAGCCGATCTGCATGGTAGAACAGTTTAAAGATGACCAGTGAAGATGGTTTGCTAAAATACCGCTAAAGCCAAAAATAAGAAGGTTTAAGAAAGCTCCCCGTCATTAGTCTTGACCCTTTGTAGCTTTTATTTTCTACACCAAAGCCACCTCAAACATTTGAGGGGGGGCTGATGGAAAATGAAATATTAATTTTGCCTGGTCTTAATATCTAACAAAGATGGTGCAAACACTATTTGACAGTGTTGTTTTTGTATCAATATGTATGTGCAGTAATGAATGTATTTATTTCTCAGATTCTGTATGCACAGTTTTGCAATGTAATTCAGAAAGTTGCAAACACAAAGATGTGTCCGCAGGGTCTTCTCTACAGGATTTCAAAAAAATGAAAAAAATATATTAAAAAAAAAGAAAAAAAAAGAAAAAAGGAATCTCAGAGACTCTCAGCATAGCCATAAACCATAACCTGTGAAGACAATACAAAGACTGGACTTTTGTAGCTTTGCATAGAAGAGGAATTTATGTTTTGCTGTATTTAAATGTTTCAATTTACAGTGTCACTCTTTTAAGATTCCTGTTTTGGTTTTTGTTTTTGTTTTCCTCTCTCTCTTGTGTGTGGAAAGCATTGTTTTTAAGCAGTGCAGGTTCAAAGTCTGGGTTAGCAGTATTTTACCATGTTGCTTCAGTTCTGAAAAGCAGGAGTATGGGTCTTGACCAGAGAAACATCCAGTGCACTTAAGTGAAACAACATTAAATCTGAGGTGACTGCTGGCAAAATCCAGAGAAGGTAGAAGTCACTTGAGGAATAGTTGTGTGCTTCCGATTGCAGCTTGTGACTTGAGACAAGTCTGTTGTCCTGCCTGAAGGACAGGATGTAGCTCCTTTTTAAAGTCCCCCGCATCACTCACTTACTGTTTACTGTGGTAGCAATAAGGATCTCAAAAGTGGGGAGTCAAGGCCTAGGATGGGCAGAGGAAGCTCTGTGCCAAACCCAACAGCCTCTGTGCCATATCATGATGGGCCTTGCAAACGATACTGAAGCATCAGGTTCCCCACAGCACGGGGCTCGAGCACCTGGGAAAAGCTGTGCTTTACAAAGCTTCTTGTTCCTGTATTGGTGGAGTCAGCACCTACTACAGCCTTACAAATCAGCATGAAGAAAGGATGTTTGCTGATTTCTGGATATTTGCCAAATTCTGAAACCTTTCCAATCGGCAGTGCTGGAGTTAAGGGAAAAGCAAATAAAGAAACAAAGAGACAAAACCTCCCTACGCTTTAAGTGGGTTTAAGAGGCTCTAGGTAGCAAACATTGAACTGTCCCCAGACAGCAGAAATGCTCATCATTGAGATGGCACGTTTGGATAAACATTTGTTTAAGTAAGAATTTAAAATCTAAATGAACTCTGAGCTGTAATTCTGGAATAATTAAAGAGACTTTTGGCATTTTTTTTTAGTTTTTGTTTAAATAATTATTTGCTCAACATCAGTAAAGTCTCTCCATTTACTGTAAAATCCTTTCTTTCTATAAGCTTATTCTTGCAGTCCAGAATTGGCCATATTCTTGAAAAAGAAAATTTAGGGGTTGCTTTCAGTAGCCGAAAGTAACCTTTTGCAATGTTTTAAGTCCCATGATAGTTTATGGTCCCAATTTTAGTGCAGGAGACAAGCAGGCAAAAGGAAAAGCTGTTTCTCAGCTCCTTCCACTCCTCGTATTTTGCATTTTTTCAGAATAGGGTAAGGAATTTTACCTTTGATGATTTCCTGTTATAATCGCTAAATTTGCTTCTTTCCTTGCAAGAGGAAAAGATTTGGGAACCCTTGTGAGGCAGTTCCAGCTCTGCTGTAAGGTTCCTAGCTGGTCCTCCAAGTCAGGAAGACTCCTTTGTTTCAGCCCTGGTTCATCTTTCTGCCACATCAAAACTGCTGTTTATTCTGCTTTCCTTGTTTTAACTAACAACCTAAAGATCCTGAAACGTAAGTTTAGAGCTAGAAAGGCATTTTTGTTCCATTGTCTTCTATTGCCACCATCTTCTTTCCTTGCTTCCCTAATTTCCTAAGCATTTTAAAGGCCAGTGTTGAACACACAGATCAGGGGATCGGTGTTTCTGGAACAGAGCAGCCCCTGTGGCATGTGGTGGGGCAGGTCTAAACCACCACACTTGATGTGGCATCTGTTGGCAGTTAGGGACCCACTTCATAGCACTGCTTTCCCTGAGGAGTGGGGCTGGTTCAAACTTTCTCTGTCACAAGTTACCAATTGAAGCACTCCCAGCACAGCTGTTCCTCTAACCTTCCACAGGACTTTTGACTGGCTGGGGATAACTTTTCTATGAGGAGAGGATCTTGTTCTGGCTGGCTGGATATTTTTCCCCATTTTATTTTAATATGTTAAATACAACTGAAAAAGGGATGTTGTATCACCCCTTTTGTTTTTTGGTTTTTGTTTTTTTTTTCATTTTAAGCCTTAACTATCAGTCAGTCTGGAAGCCCTGGATGTTTCCTGGGGAGGGGGAAAGGAGGAGAGGTC
>NW_008238337.1:8650638-8691917 GCF_000691975.1 Corvus brachyrhynchos
CAGGTCAGAGCCACACATAGTTGTGGCTTCAACTCAAGTGTCATATAAAAAGATACAGAAATTATAATATGATCTCAGCATTCAGAAATTTGCAGTCTTAATGTACAGTGATGAGAAACTGTTATTTTATGATCTTTTCATTAAAAGCTTGATTGAAAAATTACATCTCTTGCTCTAGAGTTCACCTTGTTCCTATAGCTGACTCTCCATGTTTTCTCTTCATTTATTCTTGCCCAGGGATCTGAACCAGCTACTTCACAAAGAGACTCCCCCACATACACAGCCTAAAAAAGGCACTCACAACCTCACATTTTATGCATCTCTGCACTTGGGTCATAAACCAAAATCTGACACTTGTTAGAATATAAGAAAGGATGAATTGCATGGGCCAGGCAGGGATACAGTAACCACGCAGGCAATGGACAATAGACCAATCATAATTTCACTTCTTTTGTTGTCACCTGAGCAAGATGAGGCTGATTTTGAAAAGCTACCCCTGCTTTGTCCTAACCACAGTTTGAAAGCAGTGTTTGTCAGAGACAGTTGATGATAGGTGGACCTGCCAATCCATAAATCCCTCCAGTCTGTTTGGGCTCTAAGTGTAACTCTGAGGAGCAGCGAGGAATCTGAGGCAGAAAAGTTTCCTAAAAGAAATTACAGTTCTCCACCCACCTACGGTGCAGGTAAAAAGGATAAATGCTTCCAGGGAAGATGAATGTAATTGATGACAAAAGCACCCACTGTAGATTTCAACCCCTCCAATGTTAAAATTCGGACATTTTTCCTTGGGAAGGTTAAGTGTGACCCTAGCAAAATTAATTCACATTTCCTGAGCCTGGTTCTAAATGGTATTTTTTCTGGTTCCCAGGCCAGTTTTTTGGATCTAAGAATTCTTTAATAAAATACCTATTTAATTGAAACAAATGAAGCATCTTCACTATACTGCAAGAGCCAAGCTTAGTATTTTGCAGCACTTTCTTTGTAACACTACTCATCACCTCAGTTGTGCCGTTTCTCCCAGAGCCTGGTAGAATGCTGTAATATGCAGCAGTATAACCCTGGTGTTGAATTCATATGGTTCATTTTTTTCTTTAAACACAATGCTGACTATATTTTAAAGTGACTGAATGAAGGAGCTTCAAGTTTAGTCAGTTTTCTGACAGGTTGCAAAGTCAGCAGCACTGGCAAGAAAATCATTTTTCTTTGTCCTTGGAGATGTGTTTTACCCAGCAAGGTTAAAGAGAAGGACAAAAATGAACAGAAAAACAGATGAAGAGCTACAGAAAACCAGAGGCTGTTTTTCTCGGATGTGGTAATGAGCCTGCACTCTTTTCCCAGCTACCAGTGACTTTTCCTATTTTTTCCCCTTTTATTTCTAATTTCTTCTGGAAGTTTTTGCTTCCTGGCACCCATTTCTCTGTGGCATAAGTGGTTTCCAGCATAGTTAAAAGATTGCATGTTCTATTTTACTTTCTTTGCCGTGGTCAGCTCCTTTTCATCTCATAAGATCCTGTAACAACTATACAAAACTCTTCACATAGCAACTCCCAACTGAAATGCAGCTGCCTCTGTGGTGGAACACTGAAATATGTAAAACTGAAGAGCAGAGTGCAGGATGTAAAGGATACCAGATACGTCTGGAATGCCTGGGAATTTGTACTTTCTTCCCTCTGCTTTCATTACCCCCATTTATTGGTAGGACTTCTTTTCTCCCAAACCCACACTCGCTTGCTTCCTCTCCACTACCCTTCTCCCTCTTGAAGAGCAGACATTGGGTCAAACCTTTGAATGATAGGTTTGGTTTTTGTTTTCTTGCAGGAAATATTTCACCAAAATTGGAACTTTTCCATGGGAACAATTTTTTTTTAAATGAAATTTTGTTTCAGCCACTGTTGAGGTCCCATTTGGACTCTGCTGAGTAGATGCAGATGGAGAATGTTTGTTTCATAAGAATGACCATGACTGATGCCACATTAAGAAGTTAAAAAGGAAGGACAATTTTTTAATAAAGAATTATTTCAAGTCAGTGAAAGCCAAAAGACTAGCATGTCACTTTGCAAATTACTTCTAAAATATGCCTTCATCCTGTTTTGTACTGAGCATAAACTGAAGCACTGGAGACTTCATCTGCAAGTAATGCTACATTTTCAAAAGGCCTATGAATGCTGAAGCAGTAACCAACTATTAATTTTGGGTATCTATCTGGGTTTTGTTTGTCTGGATATCTTACAAAGTTGTCCAGGTTTCAGCAAATTGATTTTGTGTGCACTTGTGCAAAGCCTGCTGTTGTACCAAGTTTAGTGTGACCTGGCTTAAATCAGTAATAGCTAAAGCAGGTGCACTTGCCACAGCAAAATGCATTGTTCTTTGTCTTGTTCTTTTCTTGTGCCGCAGGAGCCAGGTCCTGCAGCCCCCTGTAAGCTGCATCTCGAGAATCAAACTGGATCTCCTACAGGAGAGATAGGCTGCTCTCAGTAGAACCTTAAGTCCCTCACTCCTTCCAAGGGGTGTGTTTATTTTGTTCAGCTCCCAACTCAGAACTATAAATACTCCAAAGTTTGCTATTTGGACCAAAATTGCTTCCCTCTGCATCTCCTCTGGGCACTGCTCTTGCCTAATTCTGCCGTTTCTTCCCCACTACAGGTCGCCATATCACATCTTCCTTCTTTCCTTCCCTTCATCGCTTGGTAGCAGTGATCAGTTTTGGGTTTGCTTTTTTCCCCTGTAGTTGTGCTGTCTTAGTGATGAACACTGGTTGGAAGCTGCTGCAGAGCAAGGTTTGGATCCATATGTTTCAGCTCAGTAGCTGAGCCAGCTGTAAGAAAGCACAATCTCCCTGCAGTTACAGCACATCCATAGCTCCAACACTGCAGAGTGAAAAACATTCATCATACTGTCTTCTGCTGTTCCAGGTGCTAAGAAGAGAGGCCAACGTAGCTGGCATGTATCAGCCCAGGAGGTGATTCATGGTCCTGCCTACTTCCTTTGCTTCTGCCTTCTCACATTTTGCCCCTTAGTTTTTAGTGAGGAGAGGAGAGGTTGCAGGGCTCTCTCAGCAGACGAGGGTAATTTTTTTGATAATTTGGCTCTGAAGCAAAGGCCTAATTTTCCCTCTCTGCTCTTGTACACAATTCTCTCCTTTTTGTACACAATAATTAGTTTTAAAAAACCAGACAGAATCCCACACCCCTTGCCTCTGGATCCAGACTCAGCTGGTTCCTTTACTTTTCGTTAGAGATTTTGAATTTGATAAAAATCAAGAACTCTTCCAGAAGCCATGCTTGAAGCAAGCAGCATTTTAGGCTAGTAAAATCAGGACATAGCTTTCCGTTGATTTCAGAGGACAGCAGTGGCAGAGCAGATTCTAGCTGTAAGATCTTTTGGTCAGCCTCCCTTCACAGTCCCCAGGCAGGCACTGGGGATTCAGATGCAGGAACCTGGCCAGACGACATAACCACATCCCCTGGCTCTGGCTGTGCAGGGAGCACTTTATGAGCACTAGGCAGAACTGAGCTTCACACCTGGGTAGATGCTTCTCTGTAGCCCTACAGAGCTCTGTGCCTTTGCAGTAACATGCCCAGCCATTCAAACACCAGCTGGGACTGGCCAAACAGATCTGACTGCAGGACAGTGGTGAGGGCAGCATCACCAGATGCCAGTTATCAGCCTCCCAAGCATCTGTAAAACGTGCAGAACTAAACTCTGGGTTTCTAGCCTTGTCACCAGAGGCTCTCGCTATCCCCATCACCGGGCAGCAGCCTCCTGCCAAGTCCAGCTGGTCCCCTTGCCACAATAGCAGCCAAAGGCCAGCCAGAGAAGATTGCACAACCAGGCCTTGATCTGTATTTTCCACTGCTCAGCCAGAAAACCCCTCCTTTTTTCCAGCACAGCTGTTTTCCATCTCTGCTCAGGAAACATGCCCTGGTTTTGATTCCTGGTCTTGCTTTATGAAGCAATCATGGGCAGGCTGTCTGGGTGGAATGGGTCACAAAGTGGTGGTGGGATAACTCTGGATTCTGAACGCCAACACAGAACAAAGGGGAGCTTTGCCAAGGCTCAGGTGAGCCTGGGGTCAGCACACAGACAGGCTACTGACGTAAGCACGAACGCAGGGTTTTCTTTCTCTGGGCTGTGGTGTTTGAAATCCCCCCTCCCTTTTCCTCTCCTGCCTGCTTGCCACAGCCTTTTCCTGGTTAGACCCATATTTCAGTAACAACAGTGGGTGTATGGGTGATGGTGTCACTGTTTTGCTACATCTTACTCACACTGAACTCCTAGACCAAGGTGGCTGTTGTTTGTAAGCCGCCAGCCTTGTACAGCTCGGTTAATAAGCTGCCAGTTTGTCCCCTTCTAGGCATTTTGGGTGACAGTATCACAACACGCAGCTGCAGCTTGGTAATGGTAGCCCTGCTGTTGAAGACACTTTAGCCCACGGTGCACACAGAGAGTGGTGGGGCGGCAGACAGTGGCTGGAAACCCAGGATGAAGTGCAGACCCGGATGTGGTCCACTCAGGAACACCAGCAGCCAGAAACACCCTGGCATTGCACTTCTTGGCTCTCTCCCCAAGACATGGGAAATTAGCCAGCTCCCTGGCCATATCGACCTGGAAATTAGCTAGCTTCCTCAAGGGTTAAGGCATTAATGTTAACACCATCTATATTAACTAAAAATAATATGTGTGCAAAACCATCTGAGTTACAGCTGTTACAGGAGTCCTACCTTGCCTTTTCTGAGTCCTTCACATGTGAAGTGTGGTCCTGTAGAGCAAAGGCCTATAAAGTGTCTTTTAGGCTGAAAGGGGTAGAAGGGGAAGTTACAATGGACTGACTTGGAGCTCACACAGAGGTGCTTCAGAACAGACTTTGTGATCACCAAGGGCAGAACAAATGATGGAGGAGGCTGATCACTTTTTCTTTTTTTTAATTTATTTTTTCCATGAAGGGTTGAGCTAACAACCAGCTGGGCACTGTCATCGAACGGCCTGTCTGTGCCTCTAGGTAGAGGAAACACGGAAAAAGAGAAGGGAAACAGAGTTCCTCCTCTGTTTCTTTTATAAATTTACATTGATCAGTTCCTGGCCACTGTAACTGGTTTAAGAGTGTCCACACAAAGGACTTAGTCCCATAAGAGGAAGGATTCAAAAATCACTGAACTGAATCCTTGCTGCCATCACACGAGCCACAGGCTGCAGGAGCAGCAGCAGTTGAAACAGGCAGCAACTTGGGAATCTTCTGCTGTAGCTACTTCTTTGCTTTTCAGTGGGAATCTGTCCCAGGACTGGGGGTGCAGTGGGAACTGGAGGAGGGGAAGGAAAGCAAACAGGCTCAGAGATCTCTAGCAGTGCATTGCAGACCTACCAGCTGGCTCTTCCAGTCTCAGAACTCACACAAGACCATGCAATAGCAGTGTAGGATGTGTACAAACGCTGGCAGGAGGGAGAATTGTCAGCTCTTGGTGTAAGCTCTGCCCTAGCCTGGCTGCACAGCACAGTGGTGAGGTGTGTATCTGCCAGGGCTTGTCACACACTCACAGTGCACTCTACCCCTCCTGACAAGGGGTGTGAGGTTCCTCCTGTCCTTTGCAGTATATGTGTACACACAACACAGTCTGTGAGCGTCTTATCCTGCCTCCTCCCTTTGAAAGCAAAGGTCAGAGGGATCTCCATTATTTTAAAGAGCATTTAACTTAAACTTCTGAGCTCCTCACAAGATGGGTACCATTTAAACCACCTGACCATCGTGAATCCTTTCTACAGAGGCATATTGACTTCCCTTGATTCAACTGGAGTGCCCACCTGCTCTCATTACACTTTTGCCCTGCACAGTACAGTTCTACAAGCTGGCATACTACAGAAGACCTCTGACTACAAAGTCCAGACCGGTTCCTGGTCCACAGCAAAACGGTAATACAAGTAAAACAACAATTTGCAGATAGAAAGGTAGCCCAATAGTGGCTCATGCAGTCTGTGGATCACATCATTCCAGCAGCATGGCCCTTTCACACCCTTAGGAACCAGTGAAGCAACATTCTTGAGCAACAAAGGGAAGCATGACACAGTGGCACATAAAATGAACTTGTTAAACTTCTTCCACTGCCATATTCTTTCTGCTGGGCCCTGATTTAACCTTATCTCCAATGCAGTACCTTGTATTTACCTTCATCCCCATTCATTTTTACAGTGTAATTTTCTTTTGCATGAAGCACAATTAAAGAAGCTTAGGGAAAATAAAGACTTGCTTTGTTTTGATGCCAAAGCTAAATGTTTTTCTTTTTTTCCCTTTTCAGTTTTTCTAGTCTAAACAAGAGATGACATACCTTTTGAAAAGCAGCTTTCCTGAGGTGGCTCGTGCCCTGAAAACATATACAACTGGAAGTTCCAGTGCTCCAGAGCAGCTGTAGAAGATCAGTCTGTAGATGTTTTTACTGCCCTTGGGTAGCTAGAAGAAGGGCTGGATTCCATGCTCTATGGCTTCAGTCTTCCCTAGAAATGGCAATACATGAAAGCATCAGCATCTCAAACAGCCTTCCTCAACATCCCAGTAGAGTTGCCTCTGCTGAGATATTCAGAGAGGTGATGCTTTAACAACCTGATCTCAAATCATACAGTATAGCAGTAAAGGTAAGAGATCTCTTAGTACTGCAAGAAGTACTAAGCAAAGCACAAAGCTTCTCCAATGCTTCTGAACAAACAGATCTATTTCTAAAAGTTTCTGTAGTGGCTGGTTCTACCTGCCTCATTAAGCCTGGAGAAAGGACAGAATTAAAGTGCATTTCTTTTATATGAAGCAAAACAAGGCACTGTCAGCTGCTGGAGAGCAGTAAGTTCTTCAGACAGCCTCTAGATGCTTGAAGGGAGGATCTGTGAACACATACAAAAATATTTGCGAGAAAACAAGAAGCCTGTTACAAAACCAGAGAGGTTTAATTTGTGCTGCCATTTAAAGAAGGCCTCTTCTGAGCAAAATTAAGTAGCATCCCATCTATACCATGACTGCCTGTGTCACTTTAAGCTGATGGAATCAAACATGGGAGTGAAACCATGCAGTAGGAGGGAGTCTTTGATCATTCATTTAGCCTATTGTTCTTTGGTACCTGGTACAGCCAAAACACTCCATCAGGCAGCCAAGGGAATGGCTGTTTTAGAAGTGTGCATAGCAATAAGGAGAGTTAGCAAAGCCATGTCAGGTAGCTCTAGTCCTTATCAAATTGAGTTCTGAAAATCTGCAAAGATGGGGCTTTCATACACTTGCTGGCCTACCTGTTCCAGTGCTTAACCCACTCCAGTGTGAAGCCCTTTTCTGTAGGTTGAGGAGTTTGTCTAAAATGCCACCATTACATTTTCCTCCCTAACCTGATGTGTGGAGGCTCCACCAGGAAAATCTCCCAGTCACAGCTCTTCAAAGGGAATCCGCAATGCAATTATGCATAGGCACACAGGCTGGAGGGGCCCAGGGGTCTGGAGACAACAAAAGGCAGGGGAACTGGCTGGGCCTTGTCTTTGTCTCTCAAGGCCTGTGCCCAGTGCACAGCCAACCATGTATGCCGTGGACATTAGATAATGGTCTGAAAAAGCCTTCCTTCTAGAGGTATCCTGGTCTCTGCTGCTATGCAGCCAACCACCTCTTCCTCTTCTTTAGCTTTGTGACCCTGGAACCATGAACAAGCCTCATGTAAGAGCTGCTAGGAGCAGTCATCCTCTTGTTCAGGTCTCCAGCTTGTTGTGGCATGGCTTTGTGCAATGCTGAAGGCAGAAGCAGGGCACAGATGCTGAGCAGCAGGTGTGGTATGGCACAGAGTGAAGAGAGGGCCTGAGGAGAGTCATAATGCTGAAGAGCAAGGGTTGCCCCTCTTTACCTCTTGGGCAAACAGAGTATTAATGACTTCATGTGCTTTTACAATTTAAGGTACAGGGAAATCCATATTTAGAAAGTGGCAATAGGAAGAATTCAGCTACCGCCATCATATCTGCATCCACTCTGCCTTAAAGAGTACAGGGGGCCTTGCTTTCCTCTGACAAAAGGTTAGTGACTGGACTTGTATTAAGTTTATTCTCCTGGCTTTGAAAGGCTTAGTTATAGTAGGGCTGAGAGCCAAATGCAACTCTGTCTTGAGCTGCTCCTTCTTCCCCCCCCCCACTAAAGAATGATCTTCAAGCTCTGGACCCTCATCTCCACCCAAAATGACTGCCCTGATTTTGTTGTTTCCTTTTAAATCACTCCTAAGCTAGGCTTTTGTTTGCCAAGTTTTCAGCCTGGAGCAAATTTTTGCAGCTGAATTATAACCTCCTCTGCTTCCATTTGAAAAAGAGGTGTTTTTCTGGATATGCTGCTGTCCCACCCATTACTCACCTTGCTGGGAGGCAGGGGAGATGACAATCTTTTTAAATACCAGCATCTGAAAGTTCAGTGACAGGCATGGGCACACATCTGGTTAAAGCATTTCCCTCATATCTTGGCTCAAAATCCTTGGCTGAGACATCTCATAGCAGTAGATGTGTCCAGGGAGCTGAGAGGGAGGGAACAAAGGACACAGAGTGGTTAGGTTTCTCAGAAAGGGAATGGCTGTGGGCTGGAATATAAAGAAATGCCAGGACCAGAGAGTCTGCTCTCTCAGCACATTACAGGGTTTGGCTCTCCTGGGCAGTGTGATGCTCACCCACACTTGAGAAGGCTCCTCTAAAGCACAGGCTGCAGAAAGCAGGAGACTGCTGAAGCCAGTGCCTTCCTCTGAAGGGCCAAATGAGAGATGGTCTGAACAGGTGCTATGACCTGGAGGCTTGGAAGGGAGGGAGACTTGGAAACTTCTTTTCCTCAGCAATTTTGGTTTCCCAACTTACAACTCAGTGAAAGCCTGAAAATCCCTGCTCATCTGCTAGTGAATTGCCAAAGCTGATCCTGAAACCAGGAAGGTTCTGGAGAAGATGTTTTAAAGCAAAAAACTTCATCTCCCCAACTGCCTGCTTTACCAGTGGGACCCATTTCCTCTTGCTTACTCACAGCATGCCTAAAAATGTTATCTGTGGTCTGTGACAGGGTGTGGGAGGGTGCAAATAAGAAGGGAATAAGACATATTTGGTGGGGAATTCCCTATGGATGTATTAGATCAGGATTTAAAGTCTTTTACTGGATTAGAAAGGTTTCTTGTACAGAAGTTGATGCCCAAATGTATTATGCATTATGACCTTTTATTGCTTTTGTCAGCTTATTTCCCCTCCTTCCACAAGATCAGTTAACAAGCAGTGGTTGCCTCTCTCACTCCAGGGAGATTGCCTGCCTTTCCACCGCACCCCCTCTCCTAAGGAATTGCTTCATGTTAGGAGCCACTATAAAGTGCAATGACATTTTTACACATGCTGACGTTGGCAGCAAGTTATATGATTGCAGCACACAGGTCTTCTAGATAGGTTATTGACAAGGAAGAAGAATAACCACGAATAGAATAACAACAAAAAGGCCAATTCTGGTATTAAGCTTCCCTGCAAAGGGCAGGGCTGGACCCAGGACTAACTCTGAACTTGGTGACATCATCAGATGTGAAAAGCCACAAAAAATGCTGCATCCTACATTCTGAGACAGTTCAAGAGTAAGAAAACCACAGGGTAAAATGAATTTCTCTTGCTGTTTTAGAGTTAGAAACTAGAGTGGGGGACAGTAAGAGGAACCTCTTCCAGTAGGCAAGCTCTCTGCTGCATATGAACTCCCACTGTTTAGGGATTCACAGAAGCTGAGGACAGAAAGGGACTTTCTGGTCTATCCATCTGCTTGCCCCAAGGCAGGTCAGCTCAGTCTGCCATCCTTGACTGAAATTTTTATACTGTGTTTTAAGTATTTCCTTCAAAGACGCCACAGCCGCCTTTGCACTGTATTCCTGGGCTTCATTAGATTTACTGCTATAAAGGTTTTTTTTCCCCAATGCCTTGCTGTAGTTAAAAACCTTGAAATTTTGTCCTATATACCCTGGATATGGAGAGCAAATTATACCCATTCTCCTTGTATTATCTGCATTGTCTCTCCAGCCTTTTACTACTTCATGATGTTATCACATTTCTCCTTCATTCTTCTTGTGGAAGAGCCTCGGGCTCTCTCAGCTCTCCCCTTCTAAACCTCCTAGATGCTCTTCTCATACCTTCAGGCAAATGCCAAGCTTGCTATGTGTGAGAGAATGGCACAGCCCGATACTTTGGGGGCAGGGGCTGAAGTGTAGCTACATGCAAGATCGTCTGAAATAATTGAGGCAGCTTAAAAATTTCTTCTCTCCAGTGACTTTGCTGCAGTACTACAGTTCAACCCTTTCCCCAGCTGAGATTATCAATTAGTCTGCAGGCCATGTTCCACATGTCCTGGAAAAAAAACTGACTTAAAAATATGTAGCGCTGTTTTCAGCTAGGATATTTCCAGGGATCTGTGAGAACTTCCAAAGCTAGTTTCACCTCCCAAGTCAGCTTATCCCAACTATCCTCTAACAGGTATTTTGCAAGTGTACTTACAGAATCACAGAATTGCTGAGATTGGAGGCAGCTCTGGAGATCATCTAGTCTACCCCCCTTGCTCACGACAGGCTCAACTACAGCGCGTTGAGAACAGTCCAGTTGGATTTTGGATTACCTCTGAAGATGGAGACTCCACAGCCTCTGTGGCAACCAGTTCCTATGTTCAAACACCTTTACAGTAGAAATCACTAAGAGTCCGTCTCTGTCCTCTTTATTCCTCCCATCAGCTATTTATACACATCAGCTAATCATATCCAACTCCAAAAACCTTTTTGTCATTTATCTCCTCCACATGTCTTTTTCCCATTAATGCCTGCTCTGGTCAGCAAAGCAGATTCCAGTTTTAGAGAGCTGCCAGGGAAACACACAGCAAACAATCACTCAGGTGTGCCTAAGTATTTGCTCCTGTTCTGATCATATCTACATGACCAAGCCTTGTTGTACTTCCCAGTAACGAAGAAGCAAGGATGCAGACAGCAGAGGTATCAAAGACAGCATCAGAAAACAGGGATGAAGAACTGCTCTATCTCATTTTCTGTATCACAATCTTGACATCCATTTAGAAAGACACCCCCTCCCCCCACCATGTCTAGAAGCCTGCAGGGCAATAAATACTTAAAAGCCGATGTGTAAGGAATCTTGTGATGCCTGCTGGAATCTGCAGGCAGCTTGAGAAGTGTGACTAGCTGACATCTCAACATAAGATAACTAAGAACCACAGTTCGGGAAAGGGTGGAAAAGAGTAAGAGCAGCAGCCCAGTATCTTTCCCAAAATACTGTATTTCTTACCCAGCCTCCAAACTACTGTTCCAGCTTTTCCAGGGAAGAAGTACGGTAGGGAGAGGATAGACAAAAAAACCTCTGCTCCTCCCTCCACTTTCAGCTGTGTGCCAAGAGCCCAAAACTTGTGCTAATTTGGCCTTGCCAGACTTTTCAAGGGAACAATTACATGGGTCTCTGCTGTTAGGCCTTTACATTCAAAGTCTGCAAGCCTTCAAGGATGTAGGCACTTGCTTGGCTTACACAGCTCACATCAATGTGATATTAATGAGCTACAGGCAAAGCAGGGCTGGGATATGCATCCTTTGCAAGGGTTGTTGGGGAGCAGAAGACAATCACAAACCTCCCTCCCCACAAGGTGAAAAGTTTTACAAGCCATGGACACTCTGGACTTCCCCCTTGTATAAAGCCTCATTTTTCCCTGGAATATTTATCTTTCCTACATTTCCCCTCAGTAATAATCTAATCAAGTAGAATTCTTCTGGTATTAATCAGACGAGCAGGGGAGCAGTTTGTGGTTAATATTATCAACTGAGGATGTCAGGAAGGCTTTGACAGGATTACCCTTGGAATTTGCCATTTATTAACTAGGCCATTAGCTAAAATGGCATGGCTGGGGTGGGGCTGGTTTTGCTTTACACATGGGAGATGTCCTGGTTGAGGGTGGGGAAGCTGAGGGTGGTGGTGTTCTGTCTCCATCTGATTCCGAGATCTCAAACAGCTGGCCTGGCAGCCCTGAAATATCTTTCCTCATCTGTGTGTCTTTCTTTGATTTCATAATCTCTTCCCATTATTGGGAAACCATCACAAATCAAGCTGGAGACTGAGCTAGGAGAGCTTGCACCACCACGTGTAGGCTTGTGGTCCTGACCTGGGAGGACGGGAATGAAACCCCACTGTTACAGGCTGTGGGAGGCCAGAGAGAAATGCTCCAAGCCCCTAGCCCAGGGCACCAGGAAAGAGAAGCCAGGTTTAGAAACAGAGGCATATTAGGCTTGCAGAAGCAGCTGGGATACAAAGTAGGCACTCACAAAAAGTTTAGGCAAGTGAGGAAAACAAAACAAAGAAGTTGTTAAAAAATTTGTTTTCTCTCCTTGAAATTTAGTGCTGCTGTTTGCCCAAAAGAGACAGATGGAGACCCATGGTCAGGTAATGGAAGAATATAGGCAATCACTAAAGAGGAAGCAATTTAAAAAAATATAGCTGCAACATCCTTCCCCTCCAAGCAGGCTTCTATCCCAGATTCCAGAGGTTCTAGGCATCATTTGCTGTGTGCTCCAGGCAACTTTACATGGGCTATTGCTGGAGGGAACTTTTGCAAACTTCAGTCTCAAAGATCACTGCACCAGAAGAGAGACAGAGGCACCCAGCACTAGAAGTCACTGGGCCATGATGCAAAGGGCCAAAGAGAGAAGAAAACTCCCCTAATATATCATACGGCATGTCTTTATTCATTCCTCATTCAGGCAGGAGCAGGGAAATAAAATAAGACCTCTATTCAGGGCCATTTTTCTTGGTAGTACACCTCAGGAAAGAGCAGGAACTCCCTCTGACTGCTATCCCATGTGATGGCAGAAAAGGGGTCTCTAATCCTCAGGGGCAATTGCAACACAGAGCTCCAGAGCACAGATTCTGGGAAGAGGACGACAGGAGCTTCTCTGGACAGACATGAGACTTGAGAAGGGTGAGTGTAGCCCAGACAGGGGCCAGGCTTGAAAGCTGCCTCTAAACAGCATCTCCTTCTACCCTCTCTAGAGAAAAAACCTGTGGCTGGATGGGAGCAGCCCAATGGTGTGGTCAAGCAGGGCAATTTTTAGATTCATATAAACCCCAGAATCACAAAGGCGTTGATTTAGAGCTTGCAGCAGCTCTCAGAGTTTGTGCACTGTAGTACCTGTCACTGCATCCAGACACCCCACAGCATTTGTTTATCATGACTCAGTGGAGTAACTGGACTCAGCAAGGAGCAGAACTGGACCCCCACAGAGCATTTACAGGTTGTTCTTTTGAACAGAGCTTTGAATACAGAAATGCAAAAACCAATGTTCATGTCTAAATTCTGTCCTTCCTGGTCAGCTAAAGAAAGAATGAATTAGCACTAGAATCCAAATTGCTGCAGGAGCAAAAGCACATCCAATCCATGCACCTCTGCTTTGATGCACATGGAGAATGTATTTATGTAATTTCATTCATTCTCCCTTGAAATGTGGCACTTAGCATAAAAAGGCCTGAAAAAGGAGGGTATTGAAATCTCTGTACAATTTGTAATTTATAAATTTCCTAGATTGCAAACCAAGATCTTGAGTTAGTCCTTTACTATTCATCCAGCACAAATAGAATTAACTGAAAATTCAACAGCTACTCTGTAACTTCGCACATTGCCTATGGAAAAACCTATCAACTTATGTCTCAAAGTGCAGGTGTGAAATTCCTGCTTCTCAATTTGTTCCAGCAATTGCTCTGATGAGGGAACATCCCAGAAAAGGTATTTCTTCACCAGGTACTTTGCAAAAGTCTGGCTGTGAACCCAAATTCCCTATACCAAAGTAATCTTCTTCACCTTAAGCAGATCACTTAGTCTTCATTTAGAAAGAAGGTTATGGGTTCTCCTTGAGGCACCTTGCTCCAAAGAAGTCCACCCAAAAGATAAACGAAAAGCCAAAAAAATGTCAACAAAAAATAGAGACTGAACCTAGCAAAACTGCTGCTGATATTCAGGAGCAGAAACCACATGCCTCTTGCCTGAACAATTTCCAAACCATAAATGATGTTTAATATGGAAAAAGTCATAAATGTACAAAAGTTGCTTCTAAAACCAAAAACAGAGAGTTTCTTACTTATGGCTTTGATGAATGAAGTGTTTTGTATTCTGGCGTCATGCTTGGCACTCTAAAGAACCTTTCTGCTAGGTGGAAATTAATGGCACTGCATGTTGGCATGTCCACTGGCCTTGCAGCAGACTGGAGAGTGCCCTTCAGGATCCTAACACAGGCTGTCTCTGTTGACTACTTAGCAAGATGGAACATGTTCTCCTTCCACCAGTTTTATATCACAAAAAAGGGTTAAATAACACTAAAAAGATTTCAAATGGTGCTGTGCATTATGTTCGTTTGTGCTGTCGGCTCCTACCTGTCTTTCAGCTACTGTCCAATTCAGGAGGAAACAATGTGTGAATAAATCATGCACAAACCAGAAGCAGCTCACACAAAGCAAAGCAGATTAAGGTATTTCAAAGGACACAGGCATTAAGGAAACAGTGCTTTAGTCTCCTGTCTGTTACTGTTGATTTGCAGACACTTCCAAGTGTGTTCCAAAACTATATTTAAAATTAAGCTTTTAAAGTAAACAGTTTCCACCGGGTGCCAAGATTGCTTTAATGCCAAAACAGAAAGCTCTGTCTGACACACGCATCATTTTCCAAGCTGGAAATGTAACAAAGCATTTAATACAACAGACATCACTTGATAGTCTCAACTTAGACGCCCACTTGGCAGTGGCAGTAACTAGTCTTCCATCAACTGCATTCAAAAATGATGCTTGCCTAACTTGTTATCATGCAAAACATTAATGGGAGTATCTTCCTCTTTTGAAGTCCGTTGGAAATGGAAACATAGGCTGAAACTGCCTGGTACACAACCATGCAGAACATCTGAGAACCACCCTTCTGAGGTGGAAGCAGACAGAAAAACACTGGGAAGCAGAGCTTCCCAGCCTTTTCTGTACTGTGAGTCACATCATATACACACAGTGCCAGGGGATCGCTGTGGGAGCCATGGGGAACACAGGGAAGCAAAGCTAGGAACCATTTTATGGAAGTGGCATGCTGGAAGAAGTTGGCAAGCCCGTAGCTGCCCGGTCAGCTCTCCAGAGGCAGCTGGTGGCTGGTCAGCACAAGCTGTCATCTGAGAGCTATCTGCTTTCTTTTTTCCCTACCACTGGTTACTTTTTGCATTATGCAATCCCAAACTTTTGTACAAAAGTCTTTTTCTCTTCCTGGATCAGTGAGTGGCATGGGTTCTTCACTTCTTCACCTAGTATGGAAGAGAGCTATTTTAACTCCTTCACTTCCAAAAATGCACATATTTTTGGTTATAAACACATGTATGACACCAGGTCCTCAGGATAAACAACACTTGATTCATAGTTTTCCCAGGCTTAATGGTCTGTTGAAAGAAAATCATAGCTGAAAATATGTGAAAATATGAGAAAAAAAACCAAAAAACCAAACAAATCACTATATTATTTATTTAAAGACACTTGGTGATGATCTATACTTTTGCCCCTACACAGAGAAAAGGCACGTTACCTACCAATGGATCTTTGTGAGCAGGTCCTGGTAGTTTTTTCATAATTTCTAAAAACCAGTGACTCAGTTTTCCTTTTTTCCTCCTGAACCTCACTGAGTGAATTAAACAGGCTGTTGGTGGCTCAAGGCCAAGTCCAGCCCTCTCTCTCTGACAGCACACTTTAATTTTGCTGTTCCAGCACTTCTTGTGGGACAGGTGCCCAGTAAGTGCTTTAGAAACCAGTGTTTACTATTCACAAGAGGAAGAATTTCAGGAAAAATACTATCGTAACATCCATGACAGGAGCTTTTTATATCCCTCTTGTTAAAGTCATGCGCTTTTGGCATGGCACCCTTCTGAAATGCATCTCTTTTGGGGTCCAACCCATTCTAGGGTTGCAGTTTTCTGTGTACCTGGAGTGAACATTCCCTCAGGTCTGGTAGCATCCAGATCTGTAGCAATGTTCTCCCTGGGAAGCAGTGACTAACAGGCTCCTTAAAAACAAGTCATTAGTTCTAAAGGATGTCAGAGGAAATATATTCCTGAACTCAGAAAATTCCTGCTCTTTCCTTAAGGCTGCAACTGAAAAGACCCAAATCCTCTGTGTCTCAGCAGACCCTTAATTCCTGAACAAGCAACAAAGTTCAGTGTCCCCGCTAACAGCTCATTAAGTTCTCTCTCTCTTTTCTGCTGTCAGTGTATTTTGCTATTTGACTTCTAACAATTTTCTCTTCAACATAAGCAACTTCTACATCACCTTAGAGCTGGTGTAGCTGGGTCAGAGTCTGTACACACAGTGACACATCATGCACCAGATGCAGAGGGGATTAGCTTGAGTTCCATGGGACTGATGAGGCATTTTTCAGCATTTTCAGTTTTGTTTTACCTTCTTACTCATTATTGAATGCTCCTCCTGCTTCTTATCCATTTGCGATGTGCCTGTGTCTTTAGTGCTTCTGTACAGCCCTCAGCAATCTGGATGTTGCTCCCATGCTCCAACCTGATGCTTGCTGGAAATTGTCTTTTCTGGTTTTCCTACACTTTTCCCAAAAGACTGAGGCACTTTTTCCTCTTTGCTTTTTCTCAGCTATCATACGTGTTTTCCTCAAACCTTTTCAAAATTTGCCACCGTAACAGTGCAATATGCAATGTAGTCATTCCTGGAGCTGCTATGGAAACACAAGAATTGCTGAAAAAAGAGTTTTCTGGCAACTCATGGCTTCTCACCTGCAGCCTGGGGCACACCACCTGAAGCTGCTATCATAATACCTTGTCTCCTATCTCATTAGGGCAGAAGGTAAATTGCAATTCTTTATTCCTCAGCACGGATCACAGAAGTATCCTGAATAAATTCCATCTGTTTTTTTTAGTATGATAATTTTATTTGGAGACTGCTTCCAAACTTGGTTCAAAAAATGCTTTGGAATGAAGAATACAGTAGTACATTATTCAAATATATAAAGATCCTCTCCACTGTAATGCTGCACTCCCTTTCCTTAAAAGCTGCTTTTAACCACTGAATAGTAACACTTTTTTTTTTCCCTAGCTGGACAACTCCACAATCAAAACGGCACTCACTAAACATGTACCAAGAGACTACAAAAAGACCTCCCTTATTTTCAGTAAATTAAACACTGTTAAATGGAGTGCTAAGATTGAGTTTGAGTTATCAAATGCAGAAGCCTCCAGCTCCAAACACATAGATCAAGGGACAAAAGCTATTGGTACAGCTTTGAGTCAATGGAAACATTGGCATTATTTCTACCAGCATTGGTGAGAGCACAGACAGGTTATAATGCAATAGACATTCCTGAACCCCAAATTTCTCGAAAGAAGGAAATGGTCCTTGCACCAGGCTTGAATTTTTCTAGTGAAGAGACACAAAAGTTTGTCCTGCTGCCACACAGACTTTGTTTGGTGACTAAGTATGCCTGAGTATCTTGTTAACATGCCCTACAATCTTGAAAGCTGACCCTTTGCAATAAGAAGTGTGACAAAGAAACAAGCTCTTGAATGGGGAAAAGAAGGCTGTATGCCCCAAGCACTGTAACCCGAATAAGGGGCTTTCTGAAGGAACAAAGCTGCTTGTACACAGGTGCTTGCTCCTTGAGTCAGCCGGTAAAGTGCAAGCCAGCAACACTGTTGGGAATTGGGCAGCACAGGAGTTTGAAGCAAAGAGGCTGGTCTGCTGTGCCTCTCGATGTCACAACAGTTCCTGAAAATTTCAGAGTTCCAGGAGAGCTGCTCGACTTCCTCTGAGCCGCTGCCTCCACGCAGCATTTGCAACACTGGCGGCCTGCGTATTTCAGGAATGCAAAAAACTGGCACAGTGAGGTCTGTGATTCAGCCAAGATGATGTGTTGGGACATGACTGAAGTTAATTAAAAGGAGCTTAAGACAGACAGACCAAAAAAAGAGTTTGCAAGACTTCTTAAAGAGCCAATTAATTATTATTTGTGGCTGCACACGCCAGCTGGGCCACAACATGGAATCTCCCCAGCCCTAACCACTCACCTCAGAGTCTTTATACAATGCCAAAGAAAACCCATATGCAGGTCAGCCTTTGGGAGCTCTGGGCCAAACTCCCTCCACTAGAGCTGAGTAGAACTTTACATTCAGCAGAAGAGTCCCCATAGATATATGCTTTGTCTAACTAGTGGACACAGAGCAAGAAACGAATGATATCTTGGTTGATACATAAAAAAGTACAGGCTCTGCAGAGCAGGATGACCCAGTGACAATTGTCTTTGTAAGCGTGGACTGGAAAAGGAAGGACTGGCTCCACCTGGAGTCAGGGTGGGGGAAGAGAGAATAAATGTGAATAATTTCAGCCTCTCTACAGAAGGGTGGTGATCATTTTCACAGCTGCACAAGGCACCCACACTTGAAGAAACATAGTTTCCCCGAACACACTTCCAGACTAGTTTCCTGTAAGAAGTTCATTGCCTCCTTAGCAATTCCCTAAGACTCTAAATTCCTTGAAATTCCCAAAGACTGAATTCCAAGTCCCAAGTCTATGGACCTAAACCCTTCATTATCTTCCTGAGGACAGCAAAGCAATGCTCACATGTGCGAGCAACTTCCTTGCTTTCAATTCTTTTGTACATTCAGCCAGCACTGTCCCAGAGGCACAGCTGAGCAAAGACAGGAGCGGGCCTTGCCCAGCCTTGGGAACTCAGAGCCACATCACTGCACAAAGACAGAGCAGTCAGAGCCACCCACGGGCTGAGCAGGCTGCCTGACCCATGCTTACTAAAATCTGCATTTTCTTGCTCAAGAGGACAGACCCTACTACGGTCTGTCAGTAGCTGACATGAAAGTTTAGCAGGAGGGCTACAAATTTTAACAGGGGGCTTTTTCCTTCGTCTCCCTGTCATTTCAGCGGCTGAGGGTGCTTGCAGTTTCCAAGGCTGCTGTGTGCGTGTGACTGGCACGGCTGGGCTGCTCCCGCGGCAGGGCCAGGAGCCTCCCAGAGCTGCAGGCCCCACACCTGCTCGCACAGCCCTACCTGCACGTAGACCTTGGCAGCCCCTGTGGCATTTGCTGGGGTGGGGGTGGGAAGACCATGGTGTCATTTACACACAGGTTGAGCAAACCAGGTGCAATCAGTTTGGGTTTGGCTGAAGAATCCTCCACCCTTCTCGAGCTATTTAACCCCTGCAGTGCCAAACCTTGATGCATGCCCAGGGCAATGACAGCATTAGTCTGCAGAGGAGGCATCTGTAGATCAGTCAGCATTCTCACATTGCTAAGGGCAACACAGGAGGGACAGGTCATATTAAAAGAAAGATAGCCAGCCCTCCAGCTACTGTATTCTTAAAATTATTTTAATCAAAGTAATGAATATACACAGTAAATATAAACCAAATTGTCATCTGAAAATTGTTTCATTGTTCTGTCACCTGGCCTTGGACAAGCTAAAATGATGCTTGAAAACCCTTTGAAGAGCACAGCATAGGGACCAATATGTTGCAGATGCAATGGGCAAGAAGGTGGCAAAGAGACTGCTGGACAAACCAAGCCTTCAGGAATGGGAAGTGATGCAGCACTGCCAGTGCACTGTCCTGGGACATAGCTGCATGTTCAGTCCAGGTCTATCCCACGGTAGGAAGACAAGACCCCTGGGATGCATGGTCTGAAAACTGTTTTCTGAAACACCCACCTTTTCCCTTCACACCCACTGAGCTCTCTGGTTTGTGGGATACACATCTTGCAGCTCTCCGACACAGGAAGACTTGGATATGCAGTTTGTAGGGGGTGGACAATTATCAGTCCCTGAGCTCAGGGGTTCGTAAAGTCAACTACGGACTGTTTACTCCCAGTCTGTTATGTTTCTCAAAATTAATACTGTAATAACAAAGCCTTAATTTCCCTATGGAAATTGCTGAGTGCAGATCATTTAGTCTGTGGGGGACATGTCTGCAGAAAGGCCTGGAAGAGCAGATTTTATCTGAGTTTCTGTTTCCAGTTGTTCTTCTAAACCTTTCACAAAGGGTTGAAGAAACAGGGGAGGAACCTGGGGGTGGGGGGGGGAGTCCTGATTTAAAGCAGCTTAACACCTTGTTGGATCCTTGCCAAATGCAGTTTCAAATTAACAACTCCAGACTAGCAGGAAAAATGCTTCTCTCGACCCCCGGGGGGTCAGTGCAACACCCAAGCACTGGCACAAGGCAGAGCTCAGATTTGACACAAAAAGCCTGGGTTGCTCACCTCTCTCGGGACTGAAGCCCGGAGAAAGGGGCACTGCTTCCAGGAAGGGACAAAGCCAGCCAAGCCCACAACAAAGGACACTTTTCAGCAGCACATAAAAGGAGGGTCTGGCTCTGCCCCTCCAGCCAGACCCCACCCCTCGCAGCGTGGAGGCCTTGCCCCAGCGCCAGCCAAATCTAATCAAGTCTGACACTCAAGACAACACAGACAGACACTTGCCTTAGGCATCCCCCGCCTCTGCTCCTCACCCACGGACCTCCCCCCGACCCACAGGGCGCTTCCTTGCTTGAAGAGCTCAGGCCAGCCCACGGCCCCATCCCTGACTCTGCCGGCCATCACCCCCTCCGGTCGGGCAGGCACCACCCCACAGCCCCCGAGAGGGTGAGGTGAGCACCCTGGCACCAGCAGCCCGGACCTTCGCTGCACTGATGGAGGAGCTCTGCTCATGCGTGGGGAAAGGCTGCCCCCGGCCCTGCTGTAGTGGGGCACGAGGAATCCCTGTTTGCAGCCACAACTGCGGTTCCCTTTTCCCTAACACCCTCCATACCTGCACCCATGTACCTGGAGGAGTCTTTGCTCCCCCCAGCCCTTATAGTTTAAAGCACAGCTGAGTGTTGATTAAAGTACACAGGAACTGGGCCAGATCCTCAACAATACAACTGTTCCTTCAGATAGGAGAAAAAACCACAAAGCTTTATAATAGTCCATTTAAGCATTGCTGGGACAATCAAGGAACAGCTGAAGGTAGAAAGCAGCTCAAAGCAGCCAGACCTGTCTCATAATAGCAGGGAAGGCTGAATATTTCCTAAAATTGCCCCTCCTGCATTATCTACTCCACTCCTCAGGTCAGGACTCAGTATGCTCCAGAGTAGGTGAGAGTCTAGCAAGGAAAGCTGAATAAGCATTGCTTGAAAGGGAGGAGGCAGGAATTCACCAAAATGAAGAGGAGGAGGAGGAGAGAGTACAGGCTGTTTTTAGAAGTACTGGCACCACCTTAGTCTGCAGTGGCCAGGAAACTGGTTGGAAGCCCCATGACTTGAGCAAGACACCCAGACCTGGGAGCCAGAAGAGGAAGGGACTTGGCAGAAATTCCCCTGCAAAGCGAGGAATCATTTATGCAGCAGAATATTCAGCTTGGCCTCACTGCAAAGAAATGCTGCCAGATACCTGATTGTGCCACCAGTATATTAGCACTCCGCTCCCCTGCTCTAATATAGCCATGAATCTTCATGCACTTCTGTCTTCCATTTGATCAGTTTTACACAGCTTCTCTCTAACCCCAGTCTTTCTGCACTGCCCTGGGGCCATCACAGCCTCTCCAAGAGCCACCGGTGTCCCATCCCCCTGGCTCCCAGCTGCCCAGCCTCATTCTTTCCACCCTTGCCCTCTGGGCACTGTTGTCCCACCCCCTCCTTTGAGAGGCTCATAGCACATGGAAGGGTGAAAACCACTCTGGCCTTCCTAAGGTTAAAGACAAAGAGGCCAAGTATCAAAGAGCCAGCTCAGGGAAATTTTGGCACCTGCAGGATCTGAGATAACCTGGCTGATGCATTGCTAAATCCACTGTTTCAGTTCATCTTTACCCTTCCTTTCTGAACTAGCTGCATGTAACTCACTCCATGGTGCAGTGCAGCATAAAGCCCTGGGTAGCCGGAATGTCTGCAGATAGGGGAATATTCTATCACTGCATTTATTTTCTTACTTGCTTGTACCACAAAAGGAGAGTGAGAGACTCAATACTAGGCAGCAGCAGCACCTGACACAGTACCACAAGGGAATTAAAATGCACCTTTCCATACTGCAGAAAGTTGTCTGGGTCAAGGGTTGGTGGTGCCAGCGTACACTGATGGGCAAAGTCTGAGAGGTTTACACCCATGCCAGCCAGAACTTTGAAACAGAACAGTGCCACTTCAAATACATACAGACATCTAAAAGCTTCACTGAGCAAGTGACAGTCATGTCCTTGTTTTCTGAACGTGCTTGTCCCTTTTCTAATTTAAAAAAATGAAGTAGGACAGTTTTAACTGTTAGAGACTCTTTCAGGGCACAACCATACACCAAATAATTTCCCTTTGCCATATTCCATGGAAACAAAAAGAACTCTTTTAGAAAGACTATAATCAATTGGTTAGAATGTGCATATCTCCCCAACAAAGAGAGAAAACAAATCCACACTTGAGTTGTAGTCCTGTTTTAACCTGTCATCTGCTAAGATTGTCAATTCCAGTGTAGCTCTGAAAATCTGTTGCTGGAGGAGTAAAATCCTAGCTGAAAGTCTAGAGCTAAAACCCAACTGTCTTGGAAACATTTGTTAATGAACAAATGACTGTGTGAAACATACACTAGCATTGACAATTGTATTTTAATTATTCTCTGTGTATAAATAATGTATCCAAATCCACTTGATCAGTGCTAAAAAATGAGACAGAAGAAAGGAAAGTTCACTTTGGACCTGATACTTGCCACACTGGGTTTGAAGTTACACAGAACTGGTTCCAGACTTTTTGTCCAAATATCCTGCTGCAGACAGGATCCTGCATTCTTTCCCTTTTTGAATAAATGCTTGCACAGGGAAGGCCTTGTGCCCACACAGCAAAGTGACACCAGCAGGTATGGAGGAAACCACAGAAATGGATTTTTGATCAAGGCTAAAAGGGATGAGGATAAGCACAGAAGTACAAATTTTGTTCTTGGATACTTCAAATTAGAATCTGTTCCTTTGGGTCCATGCCTAGTTTTTGCAAGTTAGCTGGATTACCATCCTGCCTTTCTTTCCATGTACTCATTCAGGCCATGAGTTTAAGGCTCCTGAAAGGTACCAGATGTTGGGGGGAGGTAGGGTGTATTTGTTTGTTTGAACTCTCCTTGCAAAAACAACAATAAAAGCAGGGAAGAACATTGGATGACTTCAGATTTGCTTTCCAGCATAGTATGACTAAGTCAGGGAGGCAGCCTGGTAAATACACTCAGTCAGGACTCTGGGGTGGGACAAAAACATACGGAGAAACTCAACAGAAAATAAACAAGAGAGATAGAAGTTTCCAGTCATTAGTAGAGTGAAGAAAATGGAGACCAAACAGGTGATCAGGAGGCAGTTTTTGCAGACACAGCCTGGAAGGGAGGAGAGCCAGGACTTTAATCTCCAGGCATCTCCAGGCACAGCCTAATACAGACCCAGCAGACTGACAGACAAGTGATAGGTGAGAAAAGCAAGGGCAGGAGACAGACCAGAGAACAAAGCTCACTTGGAGGTGAGCGGTCCAAATGCTGTGCTGGACCCTGTTTTGGTTAGTTGCTGTTGTGTAACTAGAGATTCCACATTGGCTTCTTGGAATTTTATAGTATTCAGGAATCGCCTCCAGGAAACTTGCTGTGCGTGAATGGAAGAGCACAGTGACCAAGGTGTCACTAACAAGCAGTTAGTGGGAGGTGTAACAGAAAAGGTGTGAGGATGAGTATGAGGAGGGAAAGTATCTAAGAAATCCAAACTGATGCTGGTTTGTGGGACAGGGAAAACCTGAAGAGGAAAGGATAACAAACAAAAGGAAGGTCCTAGGAGAGAACACAAGTTCTTTGAACTGAAATTCTGCTTTACTTTAAAACACACACATTGCAACAGAGATGCGCACACGCACACACAAACAAGTCAAGTATCCACATGAACACAGTTGGTTCTGGATATCCCTTCTTTCTTTAATTGGTCCCAGGTGAGGCATCAACAATCACATCTGGAAATTTTTATATAAATGGCAGGAAAGCCAATGACTCGGGTCACAAATATTTCACGCTCTCTCTTTGCCAGAAACACAGGACAAATGTGGTTTACATCTGCCTCCCTATAAATACACACACACTTGCAAGATTCTCTGCTATGGCAAATACTTGTGCACGTAAAAGCAGAGCTGGTCAGCGTTCCTGCCATCCACCCAAAAGAGATTCCGTCGGAACTAAGAAACTGGGTGCTGGGTGACACACCTGCAGTCCAGGTCAGGCTTATTGTTGGGATAAGGATCAAGAGATGGCAAAGACATCCTTACTGACTGTAGAAGCAAAACACAGAATCAAATTACATGGATGAGCACTTTCAAAAGCTGCTGCAGCCCCTGCCTTCCAGACCCAGACTCTCCATGAGACCACAATGTCAGGCACACCCAGTTTCTGCCTGACATGCAAACTCAACTTTCAAAAGCTCACCTTTCAAGAAAAAAAGCCACTGGGTCCTCCCTTAATCCCCTACTCTTCCTGCCTCAGGTGCCAGCTACTGCCTGAGTTTATCCACACATAGTCAAGACGAAACCGTAATAGTTTGTCTATGATGCACCAATTCAAGCAGAGCACTACCTGACTTAATTAGTTCTACCCAGTGTGCACTGCTGCTGCAAAATGCTCTACAAATTCAACACATCCCAGCAGTAAGGACCAACCTCTTGGTCATCAGAGGATGAACTCAGATCAGGTTCTAACAGTAGCACTGTTTCCTAGCAGGAACACCGTGCTCAGCTTCTGCACAACTACTCTGAGCATTATAGTTGCAAAAGATGGACACTAGCTGTGTCAACAGTTCTCAGGTATGCAGAAAAGCTGTATTTCTCTTCAGTACTAACTAATTCTTAGAGGAACCGTAATAGCTTTGCTTTTCTGAGATGTCCTTCTAGTGTAGGTGATGCTGTTGGTACTCGGCAGTAGAGGCTGGTTTATGAGAACTGAGAGAGAGTACGCATGGCAGGTAGAGCTGGGCAGGGACAGCTTACACACCCCTAATGAGCCAGCTCTGATCCTATCTATGGCAGCTTTGTGCTGCTCCAGGGGTAAAGAGACTGCAGAGGTGACTTAACTAGATGTCAGAGGGAATCTCCTAACACCACCATAGCAATCCAGTCAGCATTTTTTCATTCCCTCTGCCTGCCCTTGGCATAGTGGATGTGCCAGTAGCTGTTTACAGAGCTCTGCCAACTTCTGGGTAGCAGGGTATGACAAGGCTCACTGCAGTGCACCCCTAGAACAGCCTGGAGTCTGCAGCTCTGAACTCCAGGATGATGAAGCTGCTTCACAGACTTAGATCAAAAATAACTTTCCCTCACTGAGGAGACTGTCTAAAGCTAAAGGCACAACTTTACCTACCTCTGAATGTCCACTGTTATGCTTCCTGCCATCAGAATTTGTAATGGACAAGAGCTAACAGCACCTAGCTATTGTATCTCTTGGGTTTGATCTTTTCCCTTAATCTGTGGCATTTCGCTAGAGCACCTGATCATATTTTCTCTCATCTAAAGCTTTAAAACAAATTGGAAAGTTCCATATATGTTCAAGTAGGAGTTGATCACTCAGGCAGAACAGCACAGCAAGATACATGTTCTCTTAAAGTCAGTGGAATTCCAAAGGCAAAGCACTTAAAATTGACAAAACGTCATCATTTTTTATTCAATGTTTAATTAACACATTCAATTTACCTCTACTCCCCCTGTTGCAAGAGAGATGAATAGCTTACTAATTTTAGGTGGTTTTTTAAGGATTAAAGAAATATGATTAAACATTTCATCTTTCGACTGTTAGATCTTTAAAGCACTCCATCAGCCAGGCTCAAATCTGTGATGCTGCTGGAACCTGTCCTAGTCTCACAAGTCCAGAACAGGTACTGCCCTACCAGGTACCTCGTTAGCCTCATTCTCTTTGGGCCCCCACAAGGGACACTGCTGGAAACAAGATCACTGAACTGATCAATGAATTTGTCATGGATGGCTCACACCACTTCCTGGAGCTTTCCTGAAGCTTTCCTGAAGCTTTCCTGAAGCCCTCACCAGGCCAGCCAACATCCCTACACAGGGCTAAGGGAAACTGAACCAATTAGAAGCACAAATGTTTGGAGTCCTCGTTCCAAGTGTCGACAGACAATGCTGCACTCTGATTTATTCTCTGTAGCCTTTCTAAGGGCACACATTGAAATGACCTCCCCACGTGTCTCATCTGGTATGTCACAGGTGTGAGGCTGTTGCTGCTCTTAACATCTTTTAAGTGTTCCACCAGATGAAGAGATGAATTCCCTTTGTTCCTCGGAGATGGAGTTTCTTTCATTTCCTGCGTAAGGATGCAGTCCACACTTCCAGTAGAGGGAACAGATGATGTAGGCCTGGAGGGTAGGGGTGCATTTGCATGGGATGGGCTATCAGGTGGGTTTGCACAATTAATCACTTACACCCATTGGGCTCTATGGGGCTGGTAACAGCAGAACTGTTCTGAGGGGGTGCTCTGTTTCACAAGAGCTCCAGAGAAGAAAACCATCATTTCAAACCTCTTTGCTCTCAACCCATGAGAGGAGTCCCCTTAAAACCAAAGCTGAATGAAGGGACCCTGATTTAGCTTATTTGAATATGTGATTATGTAAATCAACCTACTGCTTCTTATCCCATGGCTGCAGACCTGCCTGCAGAAGAGCCTCCAGGTCTGTACCGCAGTGGAGAAGATTGGATTACGGAAAGGGACATATGCATGAAAACAGGTCCTAGCTGCATATTTTGAGTTCATCAGCAGGCACATGGAAAAAAGTGGGATTTAACCCTTCACTGTCAGAGAGACAGGACAGAGGTAAACAGTGCAACAACCATGGAGAGAGAATGCTTAGATACAATGCAGCAGCCTTTATTGGAACATGTTTAAGGAAATAATCTGTGATCACTTGGACTGCTGTGTGCAAAAGGGTTAATGATCATAAGCCAAGAGAAATCAAAATGGTGAAATATTTCTAGCTCCAGGATCATCTTTCTAGCTCTCAAGAAGAGCCATCTCATTCACGTGTCATTGTCACCTTGTGATGTACACACAGTACCTGCTAGTTGCTCACCAGCATGCCCAGTACCCACCTCCTGAGATGCATGTTCTGCATTACCATACAGCTATCCTGCATCCCACTGCTGTCTAGACTGCCATCTGCTCCAGCCTTCCAGCTGCTGTCCTACAGATGCAGCATCCAAACCAGTGCTAGCTGCACTGCCCAGAACATGCCACAGCCGTGTAACTCCTTACCCTTTTATTATGGATCTGCCTGCCTAGCACCCCACTAACTCCCAGGGGTGCCCAGGGCAGCAACAAAGCAGCTTCTTATCACTGGGAGGCTCAACAGGCCCCGTTGGTGTAGCAGCACTGCTGGGGTTAACACAACCCCAGTCCAGCATATCAAAGCATCTGTACAAAGTGGAACATTTTTAATCCTGTGAAGAAACTGCTGCATGGCTGACAGAAGCAAAGAGACCAGGCCATCTCCATCTAGAGGAAATAGGAGCAGTGTTCAGGGATGAATAGAAAGTGCTACACAGTATTTTGCAAGCTCTAAATAATCTCTTACAAGGGTTGATAGGGCATCTCTCACAAAAACCTCCAAACAAACAACCAAAAACCAACAATAACCAAAAAAATCATTAAAAGTAACAAAAGGAAATAGAACTGGCACTTCTAAAGAACATGACTTAATATGAATCAGCCATCTCACAAGTACTAATTTTAAACTGACTACAGGAGTAAGTGACAATAAATTCAGGATTCCAAGAAATGTCCCAAAGCAAAACTAAATATGTCTCTGGATTTCTCTTTGTTCTGAGATTTGAATCAGGACGGTTTTGGCCAAGAGTCACTCAGCTTTTAAAGCCAACTTTGGCCAATTTAAAGTTTCTAAACCAAGGCAAATAAAGTTGATTTGGCTGAGTTTTCTTTGGAGGAATTTTGCATGTGTGACACAAATTCAGAGCAAAACGCGTTGGGTGGGGGGAGGGTTGGTTTTATTAATCCTAGCAAAGACTGGCAAAACAAGGGGGGATTGTAGCAATACTTTAGGTTGACCCATACCAGCAACATGTCTTCAAGTTATTCTGTTGTTACCTACCCTGGGTCAGCCACTCTAACCTATCCTTTGTGAATATATGGGAAAGCACATACAGTAGCTGACACTGGCTAACTCTGGCTCATTTTTCTACTGTAAGCAGGACGGAGGTGAGATCAAACAGTGCTGAATTGAAACCAAACTTTGTAAAATGGCAGTGTTATGCTGAGCCCTGGTAGTCCCAGAGGACCCACTTCAAATATCTGCAGTTTGAAGTGTAAATGAATAAAACAAAATTCCTTCACTTACAGGATTCCTCATCCTCTTAGATTCCTCATGATCATCAGATTTGATGCCCTCAAGGACAAGATCAAATTCAAGATGCTGGGGCATCTGGATTGTATCTGTGCTTGAATCCTGTAGTTTAGATGCCAGCTTCCTCTTCTGTGCTGGCAGTGCCTCTGCAATTCACACTCAGAATCAGGGGAACAACCAAACATGTGTTTGTTTTCACTATCTTCAGAATTAAGAGAGGGGATTAAGTGTGGGGTTTCTTGCACCCCAGCTGCACTGCTTTAGCCATAGCACTGTAGTGATTCTGTGGTAGAAAGGATGACACCACAGGAACAACATCCATCTAGCTCCAGCAAAAGTATTCTGGCAATTTGCAAGATAATTACTGAACTTCCACTCATTTTTGGTTTTTTCCTGACAGTGGAATTCAGGGTATGTGGTGGTTGGAGTCCAAACAGCCCTAGAGGCTTGTATAGGAGGGACTGCCAGTCATGGTCACTCCAGAGAGGAGGGAGAAAGCAACAAAAAGGAAGGAATCCAGGGAGGGAAGGAACGTGCATATGGACAAACCCATCCCACTGAGCCTTGCAAGGAGGAGCAGGGTGCTGAGTTCACCACATCCTGAGGGACAGAGCTTGGAAGCAATGAGAAGGTCTCTTGGATGCAGTCAACAACAACAGTATGAGCTGGCTGCTGGCAAGGGCTATTGATGGCAGCATTCACATTATGCTGCTTTTTCCCATTTTGAATGCCCCCTGTCAGGCTTGTACTACTCCAAAGTACCAAGACCATGTACACACTAAACCTCTTCAGTCTCTTCAAGGCTGGCCATGGACCTGTGCTGTTACCCATATTTGAGAAGGCCTGGGAACAGCTCCTGACAACCACTGATCTCTGCAGTCAGGAACCGACAAAAACGTGGCAAAAGTACCCTGCAGAGACAGCCTGGCACGCTTAACCTACATCAGCTGGAAAAGTGACTGCTGAATACTGGAAACTGCTTTATCTGCGGGATTGGTCTAAGGCAGCTCTTGTCAAACTGACCAAGGGCTTTGTGCACTAACAGTAGGGTATTCTGTACCCGCTGCTCCTCCGTGTGCCCGCCGCAGATAAAACAGCCCAAGGTCATGGTGTGCTCTCAGTGCAGCTGCTGGAGCACTGGCAGTGCCCTGGCCCCAGCCCAAGTGCCAGGATCACCACCATGAGGCAGCCAGCCCCAGCCTCAGAGGTTTGACTCCAGCAATGCCTTCCCATTCCCGTCTGGCTGTCTCCCATGTGGCGACGCATAGCACTATTCACCCGACTATTGGCCCAGCCCAGAACTGTTTTTATTAGAAAACACTAAGGCAAGCCTTTCCAAGCCTCAGAAGAATCATCTTGTAAAGATCTGGGCTTGAGATGCCAAATGATTGCTGCTTTGGCGGAGTCTGCACATTCATTTTTTATTGGTCACAAACGCTTTCCAGATGCTGGCATGCTGGCTGCAGATTGCAACTCTGGGGACTTGGCTCCCAGCCCCAGTCACTTTGTTAAACTCTTGACCTGCTGTGGGTTAAAAGAAGCGGGGGAATGGGACTGAGTCACCATGAGGGCATTGCTAAGAGAGAGTGCGCACTACACAGCAGAGACCCATTTCAGCAGCTTTCTGTGCTCAGCTGGCATGGAAAACATTTAAGGTGGTCCACAGCAATCCAGCTCAGCTGCCAAAGCTGGTGAGAACTGCAGCATAGCACCAGCCCAGGCTTTAGGAGCAGGGGCAGAGAGGCAGCCCTGCAGCTGGATTTTCCACACTGCAGCCCATACACTTTCCATCTTTTTTTCCTCTGCACAAGTGGATTTCCCATCCCTGCTCCAATACTAAAGCAATCCTCTGAGCCAGAGCCATGTGCAACATCAGACTGAAAGCTGAAGCCTGGAAACCTTCCTTGGGTTCAGGTTTCATGACAAGCCTGAAGCTTGTTCATCAAGAAGGTTCGCAAACCTTTGGGGAATAAAAGACTTTCTGGATTCTTAGTTGTTACATGGTGTCCCAAGTAAGGGGGAAAAATAAAACAAAAAAAGGAAAAGGAGATGTGAACAAGCATAAAGAAACACAATTTTGATAGAGCTGTTTGGTATTTTTCTGAATGGAAAAAAAATCCCTTTGAAAAACATAGCTGTTACAAATCATTGGGTTTTTTCTCTCCCTCAATAGGGCAATTTAAAAAAAACTAGTATTTTTCACTTTTGGATAGATTTCCTAACTGAAATTCTGCAGTTGATTACTTTCTTTAATCTCAGTTTTCAAGAAGAAAAAATTCTCTCAAAACCTCAGTTCAAAGAGAACACTTTTAGCTGAAATGAAATTTTTCATGTTGCTTTGAAATATGCAGCCAAAAGCAGTATTTCAGAAAATGTATTTCCATTCAGAACTTCTGGACGGGAAGGAAAACAGTTCTTGATAAGATCAATTGATCTGAGCTTTGGTGCAGTTTCCCCATCCCCTGTGTGGGGACCCTGCTGGGGCAGAGGGTGTTCAGGGAGCAGAGCTCTTGTACAGGTCCTCTGCCTACGACATCACCTCAAGGCTCTCATCCTGCTCTCCCACTCACTCCTTTTACAAAGTGCTGCCTAAACCACAGCCCTGAGGAGCTCCTGGGCTCTGTGCCTGGGCAGACGATGAACTGTGCTGGATGCCAGGCAGGACATGGATGGGACAGGAGGCTGGTGCACGAATGCACAGCAGGGCTGGAGATCAGCTTCTGAGGTGGTGCTGGGAATGGCTGGTCACCCTTCAGCTGGGGGAAACTGCCAGCAGAGGTCTGCTTGCTCTCCTCCACCCTACAGCTGGGGATGGAGACTTTCCAAGAAGCTGATAGAAGCAGGATGCTGAGGGACAGCTGAGTGCCTCACACTGCTCCGGGTGTTGACTTCTAACCTTCCTTCAGACCTTCATGGGAGCTCAATGTCACCCACAGGCCATTCATCAGAGCAGGCGGGGCCACAGGGTCTTAAGCAAAAAGGAGAGAGTGAATGAGCCCGTCCTTCTGCTTAAGCCTTCAACAGCCACACAGGGAAGAGAAGCCGCAGAAGAGGTTTCAGTGGAAGCTGGGATCTAACTCTTTGTACTCATCCTCCTCAACAGAGGCCTGCCCACAGCTCTCCTGCCCATGTTTGCAAGCAATGCATGATCCCTTCAGCATTACTTGTGCAAATAGAAAGATCTGCAGTCCAGAGGGAGTATTGGGGGAGGGTTTTATCCAATGGATTTGGTCCAGTGATGCTAATTAAGTCATCACATTAGAGCTCAGGGCTTTCTTGAGTAAGTGTTACCACTTGAGCTGAATCGCACCTCAGAACACAGCCAGGTGTGCACCCTGGATCCAGAGAGGCCTGCCAAACTCATTTCACTTGTGATGCTAAGGCCAACTCCAGCACAATCTCCAGAGATGAATAAAACAGGGGAACAATCCAGCGTAAACCTGAAGTCTTTTAGATTCAGCCAAGTGGAAATCCAGCCTGACTCCCCACCCAAAACCAAACAACTGAGAAAAAGAGAGAAAGTTTTACATAATAATCTCTCCAATGTTACAGCAGACAGTGTTTCTCCGAGGACATTATGTAATGTCTCGTAAGGGCTTTTAGCTGAATTATCAGGTGACTTGCACAATTACTGAAGAGAAAAACAGAATCACAGGTGAGCAGTGGGTGTGAGAACACACATCTGCCTCTTGTACATTAGCAGCTGGAGAAATGATTCAGATTCAATGAGATGTCACTGGAGATAGGCTCATACTACAGACCTCGGATTCAGAGGACCTAGAGCTGTTTCCACCTGACTTTCTGGCCCAGGCCTATCTTCTACAGCATGAGAGAGGACCTCTCCACAGTCCTTTGTAGAGGGACAGACTCTCCAGGGTGAATTTTCCTGCCACCTCAGATCTTCAGGCCTTTACAACAGGCATCCCTGTTCTGAGACTGTGCCACAGTGACAAAAAAGAGAGCTCTTGGCTGTTTCTTCTCCCACAGTCCAAGGATGGGAAGGATGAAAACATTCCAGATGAATTCACACTACGTAGATGCTGATGTTTACTTCCAGGCTGTTCTCTCCCTTGCTCCTTCTGCTCACTGAGAGCTGTATAGGTACAGGAGGAAGAACATGTGCAAACAGAGCCAGTACATCAGATAATATAACCCCTCATGCCAGCTTACTGACTTCTGTCTCACAGCAAGAAGTAGGGAAAAAAAGCCCTAACAGCAAATTCTGCTCCAGAATCTCTCCCTTCTGATGGTTAGGAACCTTCTAATTACCAGCTAAAGTTACTATGGGCTTGATGATGCCCATCTGTTCATGTGCCAGTATTGCCTTTAGTCTAAACAGTTGTTCTCCTCCCTGGCATTTACCTCTCATTTTTCTCCTGTTCTGTGTATTTATGGAATTTCTCTCAGCCTTCACCAGATTAAAGTTTTATTGAGTGCAGATTTATCTAATGGGTTTTACATTTGCTTTTGCCATACATTGGTCTGTATTTGTCCAGTTTCAATGTTTGAATGAGGCAGCATTGTTTTCAGATCAGCATTGTCCTTTTAGCACATTGCTGAAGAGGTAACTTACAGATTCATGAAAGCAATGAATCCTCTAGCTATGCAGAGTGCTTTGCAACAGAATAAATATTCACATGAAGACAAATCTACAAAGTACTATCAACATGGTAGTAATTATTGAAGCAACGGGTGGATATTAGCACAGAGAAGGCAAGAGAAGAATAAGGTGGATGGTACTGACTCAACTACTGTTTGAAAGAGAAAAGTCACTTGGCAGAATAAAGAATTAACCTCCAGAGGAACGGAGAGACTGAATACTGCTCTTCAGCAAGCCCCTAGGCAACAAATTGATAACCTTCTCCTAAAGAAGAGGAAAAAACAAGTGTTGTCAAATTTTTTACATTTCAATGTATTTTCCGTAGACAGTTCTAGTAATAGCAGAGTAATTTCGCAATTGGAATCATAGAATTTTACCACAGGAAACATAAACCCTTAATAATCCCCCACTTGCACCATAACCAAATTGCTGGTATCATAACCCTTTTTTGGTAAAACCAGCCAGACCAGCAAAGGCGAATGCCTCTTGGGTGAGTACATTCCAGTCTCACATGACGTTGGGATGAGATACGAACACTTTGTCCTGTCTGGTTTTGTGTTCCATAATGCTTTCCAGTGCAGTAATACAGCTTACATGCATCTATTGTCTCTCCTGTGAGTGCAACCCAGGGATGCATATGTGATATGGGATGCATTTAAGCCAGTATGCAGCTGGTTTAAATACATCTGTGACCTGCATTCCCAGCAGAAATTGTCTTAGATTCCATTTGCTGGCCAAATTATTGCTAACATTTTGATGCAGTTTCTACTGGAGACATTTTAAAGGATGAATTTTGTACATGGGTATAAACCAAACAATTCCTTTGACAGTTGACAGAATTATTTCAGATTTCACTAGGACAGCTGATATAAAATCTCAGCATTTCATGTCGCTCTCGAACTCTGCTGTGAAGTCTTGTTGGTTAACTAACTTTTGTATTTCACCCCCTAGGCAGTTGCATTAGTCTAGAGAGTGAATAACTCTGAGTTAATCCGTTACACTTTGTGGCTTCCTACAGAGAGAGCAGCGCTACACAAGAACGTAGCCTCATATAATTGAAGGTAAGTGCAACTCATTAGGTGGAATTCTAGGAGATACGGTCAATCATCCAGGAAGCTTTAAAACACATTCGTGTGTGTTTAAAATGCATTTGGTTCTACGTTCTATAGACTGAAGCACTGTTTCTACCACGGCAGCAAAGCACCTCCCGACTTAGGATGGATGCCCTACCAGCGGCTCTCCTGCGCCCCCTGGCACCTGTTCCCTTTATTGCAGAGCATTTCTAGGATTGCCGATTGCTACTGACTTGACGCGTCCTGATCGCCAAGCACATGGAACCTGTGGGAAGGGAGGATGGGTGAAAGGAGAGTCATGAGAAGATTCCTGTGAATCAACCTGGGAAGAGCTGGTTTCAGCTCACCCTACTCATAATACTCACTACTCCTGCACTCAAAGAGTTGAAGTCAATCAAGGTCCACTTGCAGGCCAGAAAGCTCCTTCATTTTGCTTCCATTCTGGAATTTCATCCTTGTTGTGTTCCACTTTGGAGAGGGGAAAAAGTATGGCTCTATTGTTTGTGCCTGGATTTGCACTCCAGACTTATCCACACCTTCGTGTCAACACAATACACAATATATAACAAGAGTAAGAGATTCACAGCAGATCTCCCTGAGATGCTCCCACTTTGAACTCTGCCAGGTATCATCATTATCGTTATTATTATTACTACAATTATCAATTAACAGGTTTGCAGGACACACCATTGCTAACTCATGGATCCAGTGGATCTCAGTCCTCAGCTCTGGTGAATCTGCACAAATGGACCATAGCTCCCTTTAGCAGCCACTCAGACACAGCACCTCCCTAGACCAACAGGACCTTCCACCAGGAGCTCCTCGGTGCGTGCAGTGCACTGCTTCTGGACCAGGGTATCCACAGCTCCCACATCAGCGCCTTGCATCTCATTGCTCACTCCTGTCTTCTGTGACTCACCATCTCTTCTCACATTCACATCTGATCCTTTGCAAGCTATTCTATTTTATCAGGAATAAATAAATAAATAAATGTATGCATCCATAGGCAAATACCCAAACCTGTATCCAATACCATCATGCCAACTGGGATCAAAGAAAGAACAGTGGGTTTGGGGTCCCTTATGAAGAGACGAAGATTGATGTTGATATAATGTGTCATCCTTAACTAAAACAGGAACAGGAGAGAAGGAGAAGAAGAGAAAGATCCCCTACATAGATTCTAGGGGACAATATTTGAAAAGAAATCTCAAAATTCCCCTCCAGACATTCCATTTAGGATTCCTGGGGTTATGGAGAGAGAAGGCTGCCCAGAACGCCCGCCTAGGTTAGGGAGATGGAAGTATGACTAATTCTAGTCCATCATACCTCTCTACCTCTGGAAAATAAAGAATAAACACTGACTGTGAGGGAACAGCTAGCAGCTTGGGACTGAGACTTCATCCAGGAATTTCTTTCTCTCATCTCTTTGCTGACAAACAAATTTCTCTCTTAAACATTTCTTACTTGCTTTCTCTATCACTCCCTTCCTCTGAGAGTGTAAAATGAGTCAATTGGGTAGCAAATCAAGAAAGAAAAAGAAGAAATATTCATTAGAAGCTGGAGAGAGTAGATATCTACCTTCAGTTGTGGGGATTGGCACGGATTCCTACCCATAAAGATAAGCCTCCACAGCTGTAGTTCTAGGAGGTTAGATCTTCCTCCCAGCATGATAAGCCTCAATCCAGTGGATAGTACAAAGGGAACAGGGATTTCCCCAATACTGGTACATACTGTGTTATATTCCACCTTCAGGCAATATATAATGGATGAATTATAAACCCTTGAAATTGAGTTTTCTAGTACAAATATGGGTAGATCCTTGAAACGGTTGTATTGATATAGTAATGACGCCAGACAGTGTTGTTTACTAACTGCAATAATACACCATAATAAATGATAACCTACCTTGATATTATAATACACTACACTGTGATTACAGCTAACACAAATATTTTGCTGAGCTAATGCAACTAATTCAGTACATATAAAAATCTTAGCTTAATTTCAGGTTTCAAAACTGCAGAAAGTACTAAAACAATTTGAAATCCATAGGCATAACAAAAGGAACCAGCAGGTTATACAACCAGCAGTCTTGAAAGAGAAAAAGAGAAAAAAAGAGAAAAGTTGAGCAAAGGGAATCACCTTGCAAAATCTGAAGGGAAATAATGTTTGAAGTGTTATAAAACAATGTGGTTGAAATGGTCACAAGAATATTTGAATTACCTTTCCTGTATAGGATTAACAAACTCAGCAAACTGCACACGTGCCGTGACAAGTTCTTTAGTCACTTTTGTTTGATACACATAACATGTGATAAACACTCTAACTAGGTAGACCTCTGAGAGTAAACCACGCTGCTGTCCCTGCTGTAATAGCAAGAAGCATTGTAGCTATGCTATAATCTGCTGTGTCCTGCAGAGGAACATTCTGACTATTCCACACCCTCCTCTAATGCCCTTTGGAGCTTTAAGGAACGGTGAGAAAACTCTCAGAGCCGTGACAAAGCTGTTCACACCTAGATCATCACTCGGGTACCCTGGTTAATAGTCATTGCTAGCAGTGCTTCATAACCCTCACGAGTTGTGTAGTTTTTAAACAGTCAGGTGGTAGGCATGTCAAAGCAGGAAGATAAATTCATATTCAGGTAGAAATGAAAACATTTCCATTTGCTAACCCGAAACCACATGTGTGTGTGCACAAACACACTTGTACACCCCCCTACTTTATCATAATGCTTTCCAAACACAGCCTTGCTGCACAGTGCATCACAGCTTAGGGGTAACTGCTCTGAATGCTTTAGGACAAGGATTGCTTTGTCCACTCTCCAGTCTAAGATTAACAATATTTTGTTCCTGCCTGATTTTGTTCAATGACTGTCAGTTCTAATATTTGCAGTTATATATAAGTCAGACTTTTCAAAATGGTGCTGAGTTCTTCTAGTTATCTAAAAATTGCAGTGAGCAGGCTGGACAGGTCTTCCTGGCCTTCAGAAAGGACTGAATATGCCATCTCTTGGTTCCACTCCTAACCCTTCCTGCAACAGCCTCTTCATTTGCTTATTTCAGTGCTGGATCCGCCCTATACATAAAAGGCTTAGCAAGCCATCATGCAAACCAGCAGAGGTTTTCAAAAAAGTCTTGTATGCAGGCAGAGCTACAGTTAACATGGTTTGGGGTAACCCCACAAAACCAACATCTCCAACTTCACAAGAAGAGCAATGACTCTTCCTCTACCACCCCACACTGTCATAGTTGAAATGAACATGTAAACAGTTTTCATCCATCCCAGCCTCACCCCATTCAGCACAGATGTATGAGAAACACCAATGGCTCGAGTCATAAAACTGAAAATTGGGGTGTTCATTTTGGAACTGGGGGGCACATATACACTTAGCCTGGAATATCATAAGCCCAGTTTGCCCTGAAATCAGCTTGTAAGTGACCCTGCTGTTGCTTTCCACTGCCACTCAAAGCACTGTATTACAGGTGTGGAAGTGTCAGTGGACCATGAGCTCTGCATTCTTTCTTTGGAGGGAGAGGAGCAGGGTAGGGTCTACCAGTGCTGAGCTTCAAGCTGATGCAGGTAGATTTCTGCCATCAAAGTGGATCCTCTATCTCTGCATTACATTGCAGTAATTTTAAATTAAGAAGAGAGGAAGAAAAAAAAGAAAAACATGATTGGAGACTGATGTTTTATGAAAGCTGAGATTCTCCCCCTCTGCATGATACCATCTCCCACATCAGAGGAAGCCTAATAGCCGTGGGCTTCCCATCCAGCTCTGGCTCCTAAATGGCAAAGCTGCAAACAAGCTCTAAATTAGGCAGTGACTTCAGGTAAAAGCAGAATTACCACACACTTGTCAAGCAGCCAATTCAAAGCAGCAAGACCTGAGGAGGAGGCTGTATGTTTGATGGCTTTGCTGGCATGATTGGCTGCCACAATGCCCAAGATGACTGATGACACTTTCTTGGGCAAGAGCCATCTCCTGCAGGGCCCACACCCTGAGCAGAGGCTGCTCTCTGTCAGAGCAGCTGGCTCCTGCAATGGGTTTACTGGCTGGATGTTTGCTCCTTCCCAACTTCTAAAACAGGTCCTACTTGTAGGGGGGTGGTGGGGGGCTTGGTGTGTCTCTGGTATTTATAATTACACATTTATTGAGCTTGTGCAATCCTAACTCCAGCTTCAGGCCAAAAGTTCATTGCTAGAGGGATTCAATAAAGAATTTCCTCCTGAGAATGGAGAATTACATCACTTGCCAAGTGTGTCAGGTGGTTTTCCAGCCTCTTGTTGGGTCACACTCATTTTGGCTACTCTCATGGATGGATACTGTACATGCCTGGCTGTGTCCTTAAGCTCCATTGGATTAATCGTGTCTGTGTGCTCCACACATCAGAAAAATTAGTAAGGTTGTCATAAAGCCCTTCCTATCATGGACTTCAGGACCCTGAAAAAACTGAAGCAAGTCAATGCATAAGGACCAAAATGGATTTCCAAGCAGCAGACAGCCAACTGTTGAATATTTTGCATGTATAACCCTAAAAAAAGCAGGCTTTTCTTTGCAAATCTCATCACACAGGCCTTGGTGACAATAATTACATTTTTTCTGATGGAATGCTTAATAATCTCAGGGACGCATCACTCACCATGCTGGAGACAGTGCCTACATTTAAAGAGTGATGGTTCCTGCCCCAAAGAGTTCAGTCCCTGTTCAGCATGATGCCCTGTTTCTTTCATATTATTCCTGTGGCATCACGAAGAGCTGAATACATTATAATGTATTATCATCTTTCACTCAAAGAAATACAAATACTGTTCCTTCCATATGCCACTAAAAGATCATTGCCTGTCTCTCCATACACAAAACACATGCCTGAAGACCCCAAAGAGAAGAAAACAGTTCACCTCTAATGCTCTTAGGTGATATTGTACCATGCTGCCGTGATGATTAACAGAACAATCCCAGTGCAAACAGATAAAACAGAACTCTTACACAGACAGTTTTAGTTTATTATGGAGTCTGATACTACTGTTGGTAGCAAACCAGGGGAGTGAGGCTAATTTTGTTGGCAATATCGAGGTTCATGTGAATATAAATGCTCTTCCTTAAGCTGTTCTATATCAGCTCTCTTGATGGCCTTACTGCATTAAGCCTTGCAATGCAATAAACGATTTTTTCAGATGGAGAAACTGGGGCAAAAAGCCATACATCTGTCAGGGGATCACATTGTGAGTGAAAGTGAAGGCATGAACACCTACCTTTTGCTAGTCTATAAACTCCACTTGCTGACCACCAGGCTAAATGTTTTCCACCTCTGTGGTGTATGGGCTGATTATGAGAAGCAAATTACAGAAGACATGGATTTTAGTAGAAGAACGGACTGGAGTGGAGGGATTAACGTGATTTAATGGGTCACTTGGGGGGGGAGAATTGGCAAATATAAAAACAATCCTATTCAAAGAAATTTAGCAGATGAACTAGGCCCTAATTGTAGACAGATAGCTACACTGCTGTAGATCCCAGGTGCCTTTTCTCCCAAGGAAACTAACAGCTCAGTGCTCACAAGCCTCAGAGATCCTGCACTCAAAAAGGAGCAAGGAACACACAAATATTATTTGAGGATGTAAAAGCAGCACAGTCTGGTGATTTCTTTTATAGCCAAGTCTGCCAGAGTCCACATAACCTTTCCAGCTCAAATCCTGATGAAAGAGCACCCTCAGCTCCCACTGCCCAGAGGGAAAACTGCACATACTAAGAGCCTGCAGTATGAGGCATATGAGTATGGGTAAGTTAAAGATTACTCTAACACCAGGACCTTCAATCAATTCAAGGATCTCATGCGGTTTCAAAGTTCCTGGAGCCAAAAGCCCAAAATAATACAGTTTTTTCATTCCCCATGTTGCACAGCCTGGAGCCAGTCTGGTGTCTGGGATAATGGCCAGTAACGTTTCTGAATGGTTTTTGGGTCCTGCCAGAGGTTTTGAGCTCAGCAGATCCCTGTGACATCTTCTTATGACTCAAGACTGGCTTACTGCAGCTAAGGCAGGCAGCACTACCTGCCATGTCAGCCCCCTAACACAGCCACATCAGACACCCATCTGGTCTAAAGAAAATGGTCACTGAAACGTTCTGTCAATCTTTTAAACATCCTCACTGTGGCACAGCTTAGCTGCAGAAACCCTTGAAATCCATGGTAATGTTTTCAGAAACAGACACATATGCAAACTCAAGAGAAAAACAGGGGCTAGAAGGGGCCTCCAAATATAAATCACATTGTTGCTGACCAACTGTGCCAGACCACCTTAAATGGACACTGTGCCCATCTGCTCCTTCCCTCTCCTCCCCCACACCTCCTCCCTCAGGGTTGTAAACCATCCTGCAATATTTAAAGTAGCATTGTTCACCTCCTTTCTGAAGCCCCTCGACCATCTGAGCGGCTATATATTCTCTCTGTGCTGTTTGTTATTCCTGAGGACGTGCACATTGCTGAACATACTAATAAAAATTTCATAAAAGAGGTTGCCAAAGGGGTGTCTATGAGGGGATTTGTAAAGCTTGCTCACACACACATGCACACCCACACTCACTCGCTCTCCAGTCACCATTAAGAAAGGACTGCAGCAGGCAAAAGCAAGTACCTCTGTACAACAAAAAGAAACGTCTCTGCTCCTGAATGGGACCAGGCAGGCTTAGGTAACAAAGATCTATATCATCCAGTGATTCAATATAAGCAAACACAGAAGTGTGTTCCTTCACAATCCCCAGCAAGTTAAGTGAAAGGCAAGAGGAACTAGCAAGAAAATGCCTGCACGAGGCATGCCAGCGTAATAGTGCTGCATGTGCATGTTGGTGTACTGCCTGCTCACTCATCCACAGCGTGCCTGCTTGTGCCTTTCCCGAGTGCAGATTGAAAGGACAAGGAATAGAACTGACTGGAAATGTATTCTGGAAGAGTGCAGTCCCCTCCCAGGATGTTGTCTGCATCCCAGGACTCACCAGAGTAGCACTGGGGCTGCTACTTGAGTCTGAGCATATACAGATTTTAAAAAGAGCTACATAATAGTTTGAAGCACTGGGCAAATCCATTAGCCACAGACTGTCCTGCCTCAAAGCTAATCAGAATTATGTCGCATAGGATGGAAGGCATCTAGGAAAGCTGAAGTGCTAAGGAATGCTTTTTGGTGATTTGATTACTTTTTCTCTTTGCATCTTTCCC
>NW_008238337.1:8692121-8706520 GCF_000691975.1 Corvus brachyrhynchos
CTTTCCCTAGATGATCAGGCCTCTGATTAGCAGACTTAACATTCAATTTCAGCCCTCAATTGTTAGCTCAGATTTTCTGTGCAGGGCATGGATTTAAAACATCTCTTAAAACTCTTTAAACCAGTATGTGTGCAGTAATCATCAGATGCTCTGCTCCACTTCTGTATTGGTGGTGAAATCACATACATTTTAATCTGAGCTGTATCTCTGTCTCCTGGATGGAAAATACAGTATGAATATATGTCATTGTAATCAAATACAACAAGAAAAGAAACAAAACCCCAATAACATACACCAGTGCGTGTTTTGACTATACTAAAAAGGTAGAGCATCTATAGAATTGTAAATAAATGACCTAGAGAAGTCAGGGTCCTTATTAAGGCAGACATTAAGAAATGATTACAACACAGGTTACTGCCCTCACAGCGACTAACAGCCCATGTGGAATGGCAGAGCATTCAGTTACACATTAGGGATGTTTTTATTATAACACGTATTTACAGGCTTCATGATCTCTCTTGTAAATTCATACCAAGGAATTGTAAGTAGTCAGCTTTTGGAGCTGGGCCTTGAATAGTTTTCGAGTTTTACCTTGGATGCACAGGGGCAGTCTCACCGGATGGAGAGCTTGCTTTGTAGTTGCCACAATGGGAAACACTCAGAAAGGGAAACACTCAGAAAGGGAAACACCCAGCAAGTATTTAAGCAAGCAGCAAGTTTAAAGGAACCAACTCCCTTAATACTTAGACTTGAAGCACAAAAAGACAGGCCCAGAGGCCTGCTCCACCAATATATAGTTATACAGACGTGGACATTTGGGTGGGCTGGTGGTCAGGTGCCTGAATCTCCAAGGATAGGTATTACCTCAGGTAACACCAGGATGCTATTTCTGCTTCAGTTTTCCACCCAAGAAGTCTCATGCACAATCTATTGCTGTACCATAGCAAGCATCAATAATTATTACAAGGCAAACAGATTCACACTGTGTGAGGTGCCTTGGCTACAATTTTACTCATGTACAAGAATACATTTAGTAAGAAAAACAATTCTTTTCTAGATTAGAATCCGTATGTGCTGAATATTCCATATCCATTCACCAGCTCAGCAAGCTCCATGTGTGTATATTTAAACACAAAATGTACAGATGTTCACTGTAATTTGCCTTGCTGAACATCATGCCTATTTAATCCATTTTGAAGGTCAAATATATTTTAATATTTTGGCAAATGCCTTTGGAACCAACTTAATTAAACACAGTTAAATTGGGCAGTTAGTTTTCCTCAAAAATGCTTACAACAACTAGTCTGAACAATTAGCTACAGGCTTAGACGGATGCAGCTGGAGAACTGGAGCTGGGGTGGCTGTGCTCTGCCAGACCTGTGCTGGCTCTGAGCTAGATCCGTGTGGGTGCCTGTGCTGCACTCCTGGCAGCACACTGCATGCTGGGGACAAGGAGCAGCAGCACAAGGCACCAAGGCAGAGCACAGTGAGAGAAGTAAAAACTGCAGATTTTTAAGAGTGAACAAGCAAGGAAGCTCAGCAATGCTCTAAACCTAAGGGCAGCTCATCTACAAAATCTCTGAGGATCCCTGTCAAGAGAATCACACATTAAGGTAAATGAAGTATTAGTGCTCCCAGGAAGGGAACCAAGGACTGGGACTGGAACTCAGTTGTTCTACTTAGAAGAAACCACCTCCATGTAAGATAGATACAGAGAAAATTTATGCTCATCTCATGGTATACATATGTAACAGTGCAGATGCTCTGCTTTGCTACACAAATGCTCAAGCAGACACCTTTTGCATGTCAGCAGGAGTTTATGCAGGGTTTTCACGTGGAATGTACATCTTATTTTCACACGTCAGCTCAACAGCATGCATGAACACCAGATTGCAGGCACATGTGCACATGCATGTGTTCTTGTGAAATACTCTGGCAAGTATGCAAGCTTTAGGAAAATGTTCTGTGAGACATTATGTTGACAGATGTAGATGCAATGCCTCTTCCAACTTACAGAAACCAATCCAGACATCATCTTTCCATACACAAAGCCAAAACTGGAATGCTAAAATTCAGCATTGACATCACATCCAATATTTTAATTGTTATCACTTGACCCCTTGGTCCATGCTTGTTCAGGGCAGCTTCCTTTTTATTAATATCTCAGCACACTGTGTGACACAACTTGAGTGTGTCCTAATTCAATTTTAATTAGTGCAGACTTTTGCTTTCTTCACTAATGAAACAGTGCTCATTACGAAGTGTAATTGAAGACCCCTAGAGGGAGGGGTGCCTGGAGACCTCATTGTGTTGGTACCCGGCATCCTGCCCAATAAAATTCCCTTCTGAACAAAAGCAGTTTTATCATTAATTCATACTGCAGGGGGGCTAACTTGCTGCCAGCCGCTGAGTTCATACTGCTCTTAGGAAGAGTCCACAGCCTGTTTGTTTTCTCCAAAGAAACAATTCCAATTTCTAATGACTAAAACACTTACATCGTAAATCCTTCGGTCTCGTTGTTAAAAGTATCTTTGAAAAGCGGCTGTTATGAAAGTATGCCTCTCCATTAGAAGCAGACTATTCATGAACTTTTTTGTGTGTGCTTTTAATTGAGCTTGAATGATACAAATATTGAGTTGTGGTTAACTCCATTTAAAAAAAAAAGAGAGAGAGAGAGAGAGTGAGAGGGGGAAACATGCTCTGTTTACAAGCACTCCAAGATGACCTGGGCAATCACAGTAAGAAGCAAATGAGCTCAGAAGAGCAGGCCAAGCAGGTGGTTAAGTGACCACCCTTGGATGCACACACAGAGTGGCACAAGGAAGGAGGTCTGCACGCCCAGAGCACCCCCAGACTCTCAGTTTCTTTGCTCCATAAATGTGAAATCATGGTAACTGTAGAGAAAAGTTCTTCAGATGACTGCACTTATATTTGTTTATGGCAGACTCAGGGCTTTTTGTAATTTTGACTTTAGAAGTTTCCCCTCTCTGTTACCAGACAGAACATTGAACTGCCATTGCATTCTCTGGGTAATGACAGGGTATTGACTACAGGGATTTGTTGAGAAATAGTAACTGCACTTCAGATTCACCTTCTGCATCATTCCAAGCCAAGGCTGGAGAATGCCAAGCCTTTACACCAGGACAGGACAGAACAAACTGGGCCTCCAAGTTTATCGGAGCTATCACCATACCAAACACTGGAATCAGTAGATTTTTTCTGGCACCAGTGAGGGTCTTGAGTCTGGGCAGTCAGCACCATGTCTTGTGAGAGCTGAGGGGCCCGTGCCAACAGACACACAAATCTGTCCAGCGAAGGGGAAGGATTAACATACAAAAGGGAAGGGGATTCAGATTAACATACAAAACTGATCTGATGTTGCACTAAAACCTTCACCAGTATGGGATTAGCACGTTTTAGCAAACATGCTCTGGGGTTAGAGACATTTATCTAGTGTTAACCCAAACAGTATTTGTCCGAAGATCAGATCCCGCAAACAGGGGATCTGAAAAATGCACAGCCTTTTTGCCAGCACTGATCATAAGAAGTTGCTGATTGTGATTTTCCCCAAAACCAGCAGCAAAAGGGCATATATTTAACCTAGAGCAGTGGGGACTTATAGGTCTTTTCCCTCTCTGGTTGTAAACAACACCACGGCTTGTATTCTAATAAATATCTGATATGACAGCAAAGTGACCTCTTTTGGTTTCTAACCCTACAGTGCTTCTCAGAGCAAAAGCCTCCCCCTCCCAATCAAATCTGGTGTGTACATGCTGATTTGTAACACTCCCTGCCATCCCATTCCAGGTCAACAATTGCCAACAAAGGTGACTATTTTCCAAATTTGTGCTGCCCAAGTTTCTAGGCTGAGGTACAGTTTAATATCATTGAGAACCTTGCCAGTGTATAGTGCACTCAAAACATGAAAGAAAAATGGCATGTTTACACAAATCCAGTCCACCTTCTTAACCTCAAATTAATGACTCTTCATTAATGCTCCTGATATGACCTTTTATAAAGCAGCAGCAGAATTAAAAGATCCATGGACAATTGTGCATTCACATGACTCCATTTCCAGTGTAGTTTGGAAGGTGAACCACAATTTAATTGCATTGCCTAACAGAAAAATCTCTGTGTTCCTGTGTCCATTATAACCTTAGGCTTTGGTGACAAGAAAGTTAAGGGAGACACAGGGAAGGGATTTTGCCTGCTGACTCACAGCACCCATCACCAGCACAATACCATTAGTGAAACCCAGTTCCTTTAATAATGAAGTGTTTGATAGACACCGCTGCTCTGGTTCTGCTATTAATCTTGTCCTGATGCTGTTACATCGGGATATGTAAACTATCTTTTCTCTCTACTCATTATGGAAGCTGCAATTCGCATCCTCCCAGGAGTGCTCCAATTAGCCAAGCCTGCATCACACTCAGCTTTCCATCAACTTGCTGCATTATGCTGCGCTGGAAAAGCTAACCTCCTACCACAGGCATGCACAGAAACAGCCTGCGGTAGCGTATCACTGCTGACTCTTCAGATACATTCTCTCTAAAGCTGCAGGTTTTGGTCTCATCAGCAATTCCTGAATCTTTAGACAAGAAAAGCAAATTCAACAATACAATATTTTTAAGTAGCAAAAGATACATATGATTCTTGATCGTAGCAGATCTAGGGGAGAAGGCAAAAGCTGTGTGTGACCTTAACCAAGCTACTTTTATCTATCAAGTAAGATTTTGTACTGTCCAGCACTGCTACTGAAAGAGATACTCTACAGTCTGAGTAATCCTCTCTTCGTTTCATGGCACAGTCAATTAGCAAATAGTTAACTCGGTGGTTTGTGCCTCTATAATATTTGGTAGGTTTTGAGCTCATCTCTTGTGTGTTCCTGAATGGCACTTCAAAGTACACATACCCCAGCCCTGGTCTTTTACATGAACGAGTGGGTTCTGAGATTAGACTTGCTTTTGCTTTGTTTTGCAACAAAAAAACCCCATTTTGTATCTTCCAGTTTAAAAGCAAACTATTTCTGCAGTGTCTCCATAGTTAATGTCACTTTGGATAGAATGTACAAAGTTCTTGTGGCTGTCTTAGGTGAGATCAAGTAGAGGTTATGGATTTTGCTTCACAAGTGAACTATCTTCTCCATGGGAACTAAAACTGCTTCACCAGAGGATGGTTACGGTGGCTAGAAATATCTCCCTTTTTCTCTGCTCACAGCTCTTGTCAAACTCTGCCACTGCCTTTCTGATCTGCGAGCCTGCCTGCAGCTGCTCCCCAACTCGCTGCTGCTTGTTGAGGAGCTGGTCTGGGGACAGCAGAGGCTTTACTGCTGCTTTCAGGGGCGTAACAACAGCTACAGCAAGGCATGCTGTAACCCACTCCTGGCTCCTGGCTGCTTTTGGTTGTTGCCATTGCTTTAAGCTGTTTGGGGGACAGCAGAACGAAGTACGTATAGTATTTAAGATTTCAACCTTCAGAAATTAGTTTCAAGCTATCCTGAAAGGATAAGAAGAAGCAACTCTTCATGCAAAGCGATGCAGAGCTGTTGATTCCAGAGCCTGCAGCCGCTGGGCACGGAGCAGCCGAGTCAGTGCGCGCACAGAGCGCGGGGCTGGGTCTGTGTGAGCCGCACAGCCCAGTTCAGCAGCACACGCTGCAGCAGCCGGGAAGCAGAAAGGGCGCTGCAAAGGGTGCTGCAGAGACTGAGCAGCCCACAGACATTACTGAACATGCATCCTCTGGTGCACTCCAGAAAGAGCAAGAGGGTTGTTTTGTTCGTAGGGAGGTTTCTTTCTTTGTTTGTTTTTAATAAAACATCCTCACAACAACTTGTAGCTTTTTAAGCAAGTTTTCATCCTGCTGCCATTTCACATAATCCAGCCATGCAGAGCCCAGATCTGAGAGACTTTTTTCGGTGAATAGCTATTACTAGCATTTTGTAAGCTCTCAGCTTTCCTTAGTTTGAAATGCAAACTCTGCATATGTGCATTAGCAAAATGACACATTCCAGTGCCTGAGAATGAACCACTGTGGAGGTGACATTGGGCAGGGGTTACATGTGTATGGAGCAGCCAGCTGATGTGTGAATCCATTACTGTTATCAGCAGTGCATTCAAATGACCTACTTTTTAACACTGTCACAACGCCCAGCAGAAGAATTCAGCAAACCACTGGCATGGAATTCTCCCTTTAGAGTGATAGAAGACTAACCCATGCAGATACATCGGAGCTAATCCTCCTCAGGTATACCTACATTTTCCTAAGCAGAGCTATCAAAGAAAGGTAGGTGAAGCCAAGAAAGACCTTTAAAATCCTCTGAGTGCTCTTTTCCTGCATGGAGCCACCAAGTCCCCATACAAGATGGTGTTGTAAATGGCAAGTGGCAGAGATCCCAGGCTCTCGTATCAGCAGAGGATGCAGAAATTCATTCAGCAGCACTTAAGTGGCACAGAGAGTTTATTATCACTGTTCCTGTTCTTTGCTATTCATTGTGTGTTTCCATGAATGAACTTTCTGCATAAACAGCAACTGTCTTGGTTCTCAGTGAGCACAGCCTCCTGAAAAACATACTACAGAGCCCCATTCTTACAAGGGGATGTTACTGTTTGTTATATTCCTTACATATCCCTATTTGAAAGAATGAAGTTCTATTTCATCTGTAGAAATGTTTCAATGCAGCCACAAGCTTTTAACCATACCTAGCATTAGACATAATGCCAATATTGTGACTTTCCCATTTTAATTTAATCAATAAAAAGTATTCAAAATTTGAAAGTATTAAATCATAGCATTTTGTTATCTTAAAATTAGAATAATTGTACTGACCATAGAAGGGCAATAATAAAACAGTAGTCCTATTAGAAGTATGTTGCAAATGCATTAAGAATATGCTGAAAGACTACTACAAATCTTCAGCATTTGCCAGAGATGAGTTTAAGTAATGAACTCAAATAAAACAATCCCACTGATTTCAACAGAGCCAAATTTTGATCCAGATCTTATTGGGATTGGGTCCTGTACACATTACACACATCTGAGCCAGAGAGACACAATCCTGGTCATTTTCCAACCACATCTGAGCAAACATGACTCCTACCTTCTGTTCTAAAGGCACAGGACAAGAGGCACTCGAGACTGTCACAGCGAGGGGCTGATCCAAGCCACCCTTGGCTTACCAAGGAACTGAGTGCCTGAAACAGATACAGACCTCCAGACTGAAGTCAGAAAGGGTATGAAAATACAAATAGAGGAGATGACTCAAAAATCTGCTTTTCCTAAGTAATGCCATGCCAGTAAGCGCCTCCTCTCCTCTGCTCCAGCATCTGAAGGAACAGAGTGCTTTTGGAAATCAAAATCAATCTGTCCACTACTTATTTGGGAGCCAGGACAGGGACACAGACTGCAACACTCTGGCTGTAATGATGGTAAGGCAATGGTGCATCTGCCTCGCCACTCTCCTGAACACATCTGCTATAAGCAGGATAGATTACAGAGGGCTGAGACATCTTTGGCCAACAAGCACTAATCACAGTGGAAAAAAGTAATCAAACATTTTTTTTTCTTTAGAGAAAAATAACCAAAACATAAAACTGCAGCAAACAGTATGTAGAATACTGAAAAGTCCTTTGTCCTCATTTTTCCCCTGAAGGCTGTAAGCACATAAACGTATCTATGTACTATCTACCTGTACAAGCATGTTTACTGGCATGAGCATGCACAAAAAATAGAGCTAATAGCAGTAGGAGAAAGCAAACGCTTAGCTCCAGCATAATAAATAAAAATATTCAAACAGAAACAATGAAGAACTTCAAGCATGTTAGTGCACACATCCATCTTCACTGCCACATGTACATATACCACCCCTCCCAGTAACAGAAACCCTTCTCTTCCCCATATGTCCCGTTCCTGTTCTTGTTCTTGGAATTGCACACACAGCTTAGCAAATGGCCATTGCAGACCAGACCACCCCTCTGCGGTGTGATGTTTTACTCCCTAAAGCTGCTAAAATGTAACACATGCAAGAAGGGGTTCAGCTCACCTGTGAGCAGGGCACTGACACTTGCATGAGGTGGTGGAAGAGATAAAGGGACTTTGCAGTCCTGCATAGCCCTGCAGTTACACACAAGAGGCTGCTGGTGTGGGCAGGCTTGTCACTCAGGAATTATGCAGACTATGTCAGGTACCAGCAATACAGTAGCGTCAGCTTGCTTTGAGTTGGTTATCTGAGTGAAAGACCCGGTTGCTACAGCAGGAAAGTAAACTCTGAGAGTACAGTTTACTCCCAGTTTAGGAACAGCCCTCCACATAAAGGGCCTGCTTTGGAGGCTGTTTGTTATCCTGTCCTTCAGACAGCTGTTCATGAACCAAAATTTGGGAGCCTGCCTTACTGTGCTGATCAGATCTGAATTAGCAACCTAAGGTTTCAAGGCCACTTACAAAGGGATTTTTCCACAAGGATTCTTAAAATTAGATCATAAGCAAAAAATGCAGCTTAGTCCTTCAAAAGCTGCAATTTGCTAAGGCCCTAAGGGCATTTTGGCAACTTCACTCAAGTATTATCTACCTCTCTGCGCTGCCAAATTTGAAGATAAACTTCTTTTCCACGGGCTCCTTAATGTCAGTACAAGCTTGGTAGTAAAATGTAGTGTGCAAACCAGGTCAGACAGCTCAGCTCCTCCTACCAAGGCCACTGGAACTGCTCAGGTCAGGGCTGGGAAGAAAACAGAGACTTCTGGTGATTGGATGGAGGCTGCAGAGCTGGGATATGTAGATTCCCAGAGTTCAACATTCAGATGACAGGAAGCTTGCTTGCCTCTCAGAGCTCTGCTATTTCACAAGGCAGTTCTTGTCCTCTACGCTCACTAATGTTGGTTTCAAATTAAAGAGCACTTTGTTGTGTTCTGCACAATGAGGACCTCCCTTTGTTAGAAGGGGGATATGCCCTTCTACTTTACTCAGGTTTTCCATACAATCCCATTATACCTGTGATTTTTGTGCTTGTTTTCTGGCAGGAACCTAGATGTTCTCTACACATCTGTTCATCTGTCTGGGATGCTGAAAATGCCCAGGACTTATGAAAACTCTGGAAACATAATTCTTTACTGTATGATTCTCATCTTTTGCAATATAAATTTTTCCCAGAAGCATCACACACTTTCCAGTTTCATGCTACTTCTCCTCAAGTTCTACTGTGAACCTCTAATTTTTGTAGGTAATCAGGATTAACATGAAATTCATTAAGACTTTCACTATTATAAATATGTAATCCAGAATGGTTTTCTTTTCCTTTCCAAATCTCTCATTTCAAAATGAATCATTCAAATCCAATTTCTATAAGTTGTGTTCCAAGTTCCTCATGCCTCTAGTATTGTTAACTAATGAAACTGCATTGGTTTTGCACCAAACCCAGACAGGAATACGTTAATAAACTTCACATACAAGCATTTCAGTTCTGAAATTCCCCTTTGTGTTCCTTTTAGCTTTTATAGTGACTATAATTTGTTCTACATGAAAAGAAGATTAAAATGGCCAGTTCACACAGTGGGACTCGCTCTGGCATGAGCCAGCTTTGGAAATGATATGAGCACAGAGCAAGAGTCAGCTTTGAAGACGACATAAAAAAGCAAGGCTGTATTAGAAGTACCTGCATCTTCTTATTGGTAAATCCCACTCCTTTTTTCTTGATAAATGAAGGCTGCTTCATTCTATCAAATCGTCACTGTACAACCAAACAGTGGCAGAGCAGCTATGAAGCTTCCTCTGGTTATGCCCTCTGACCAGTCTAAATGTTTTCTAAAGCAAAGGGGAGGAGATAAACATATCCAGATCTTTACATGTTCCCTAAACACGCGTGATATGCAACCCCAAGACATATGCACTCACCTAACCCACAGCATCCAGAGAATGTGTCTTTATTCTCTCCACAACCTATTTTCCAAATGATGGAAGATTTAAAGCTCCTAATTTTTTCCTTTTTCTTGATGAAGGATTTTAACTTTCTTAACCTCCTGGGAAGGCAGAGTCACAGAAACAGCAGCAGGGCACTGTAAATCTTTGAAACTAATAATTATTAAACACATAAATCTGTTTAATACATAGAGCCTCCAAACAGGCTGACTGAATAATGTGAGAGAGGGAGAGAGAGAGAGAGAGAGATCCACACATAGCAAAAGGGCCTTGCCATCTTTCCAGACACAAGGCTGGAACTCTGTTTCAGTGACAAGGCTTCATTTGCTGGAACAGTTACAGGGCAAGAGCCCTGGGAAACCTTGGGCTTCCAGCTTTTCATCCCACACTACCAGCAGCTCAGCTGAAATCCCTGGCAGGGAGCTGTAAGCAGAAGGTGGGAACCAGACCTCCTGAGTTGTTTCAATGACCACAACTCCCCCCCCTCCATGCCAAGCCTTTAGCAATTTTGAGCCCCTGAATGGGAAACATGGGAACTGCCATGCCCAAGGGCAATAGCAGAGACACTTGACTCAGGGCTCTACACCAGCTCTGTGCTGGAAGCTTGGATCAGATCTCTGTGACAGGAGCAAATCTGTATGTCCACAAGGTATAGTTAGGTATTTCTGGATGGTTTTCTGTTCCTTTCTTTATTTAGGTTCCTTTAAAGTTTCATCTCAATTCTGAATTCCCTGAGTACATTAGTGCACACTTCTGGGATGATACACATTGCAGTGTTTTAAATTACTGATATATAATCTGAATTTCAGCTGCATTTTAGCACAGACCTACCCTGTGATTATGATTCTGAATGTAAATTCATATTTTGCATTTGAAGACTATATCTTACTATATGCAATAAAGAGAAATGTCAAGAATGTGAGATTCTCTAAGCAGAACTGCACTTAGAAAGAAGAAAAGAAGAAAGCTACCCATGGGATTTTGGTAAATGTTCAGAAAAAAAAAAGTGTAGAAGTGTGACAGTGAGGTCTAGGATATCAAAATTCAGATATATCTGATGAGGAATTTGAGGAGAAGACTAGACAAAACCACCTTCAGTGGCTTCCTCAAACTCAAAGTATTCTACGATTTAGGAGAGTATCTTTTGTTTTGGCCATTAAAGAAACTGGTTTTGTTTATGTATTTCTCTGCCTATCAGTCCTGTCATCTCAGCAGATGGAAACCAATCAGATGTCCCATGTTGCTCTGAATGCCACCACTGGAAAAGCTGTAGATGGTGTGGCCCGGGCACTTGTCCTGTCTGTAATGCAAACATGCTGACTGCAACTGCTGCACTGTGAACGCGCACATCAAACGCAGCGAGTGACAGGTTGAGCAAATGAAACAATCATCTCCATATTTTGTTGTAGGGTTTTTTCCTAAGAAAACAGGAAAGCGAAATCTGGTGGACAGGTCCAAGGAGACTGAATTTAATCTGCTTTTGAAGTTTTTTGTGGATAACAAGAAAAAATGTGAAAAGGATTTTTGGAAGGATCTCCTTCCATTTTGCAGGCTAATGGAATTTGCTGAAACAAGACTGCCAGCTGCTTTGCTTATAATAGTTTGGACTAGATTTCAATGTATTCATTTCCTTCTAATAGGTGCCAACACGAATCCATACTGAAGATGGGCCTTGTCCAGTGCTCCAGATGCAAACATCCCTTTACTCTAATGGTACTCAAAATTAGAAGTTACATTTTTCAATATGGAGATTTTGATGAATCAAATAATTCTTCAAATCAATGACTGCTGCCTCCTGAGGGGGCGTAATGAAATCTTGATTAGAATTGTGTGACCTGGAATCCTGAAAAATAAATAATGAATTTCCTGTGTAGGAAGGGCAAGATAAGAAAGATATTTGATATTTTTTCTTTAAAAAAGCATTTCTAATGTCTAGTTTTAAGCAAATATTTCTTGGAAGTTTGAGAATGTTCAGTTCCCTCTTTCCAAACTATCCATTACTTATCAGCTGGTTTCCTGAGAAAACAAATCTTACACAACCTTGCTGTATGTTTAAGTACATGTTTGTCGACATCTCCCCCTTAATAATTGTGTGATTTATTAATATTTATTAAGATATCATACACGACATTTTGTTGAGTAGTTATAAGTCATTGGCCAATGTCAACTAAATTTGACAGATATGGAGACCTCAAAGATACTTAAATCTGGTTTTAGCAAAAGCTGGTTTTGCCAATCCTGCATAGTTTTGCACATAATTGCTTTGTATTGTTCATACATCTCTCTTTTCTGATTCAAGTCCAGATTTTCCATGAAAATACCTAGGGATGGGTCTGTCTTCAAGCTGTTTCCCCAGCAAGCTGTGAGCAAATCCCCCAGAGTGTGTGACTGGAGCATCCAGTTTAATCTCCATTTCTGCTACACATCACTTGCAGCACCACAGATGCACAGAATCATTTAGGTTGGAAAAGATCTTTAATTCCAACCATTAGCACAGCACTGCCATCACTAAACCATGTTCCCAAGTCCCACATCTTCACATCTTTTAGGTACCTCCAGGGATGGTGACTCCGCCACTGCCCTGGGCAGCCTGTTCCAATGCTTGACCACCCTTTCAGTGAAGAAATTTTTCCTGATCCCAAATCGAAACCTCCCTTGGCACAGCCTGAGGCCATAGCCACGCTGTAACCGGGAACGGGGGCACTGTGTTTCTTGGTGCGATGGGCGGTGAGTCCGAAGTCCCAGCCCTCCGCGGGTACCTTGGGGCCTCCCGGAGCGAGGCAGATGGAGATGCTCGTTTTGCACATCAAGATGCTGCCACCCCATGGCCAGAGAGGACGAGCGGCGCCACCCTAAATCGCCGACTGCCATTTGAAGGTGGCAGAGGCTCTCCTGGCTTTTCTTCGAACACGCAGAAAGACGCCTTGACTTTACACAAACACTGCCGGAAATCCCACTGCAGTCTTCCCCCACTGCTGCACCTTCTAGTGAGCACAAGGATCTTTGAATACCATCCTTCCCCCACTGTTATTTATTTGTCACATAGTAAGTTACTGTTATTGCCTCCAACTCTGTCCCTTCCACACATCCTGGCCTGTAAAACTTCCATTGCCGTGGCACATACACATTAAATATCCATCCATGTGATCCACGCATGATCGATCTTCCCATCCCACATTACAGTCATGATTAACCTTCTCCCACTACGTCACATATTCAATACACCTCCTTTGCCTCCTTCACTCAGACAAAACGAATCTCCTTAGTATTGTCAATAATAATTTTCTTTATATCCTGCATAACAACATGAGGCAACCTGACAGAGCACTCGGGCAATAATTCAATCTTAGCTTCCCACCGACGTTCATTAAACTGAATATAACTTCACTAGAGCTGCCATTGAATTATACCCTCATATCCTTGTGGGAATTGTATATTATTCCCTGGGGAATAGCAGCAATGCAGTTGAAGATGAAATAATTTGTTTTAAAAACCCCAGGATTGTATCTGATAGCACATTATTTCTTCATCTTGTTACTTACTTTGCATATTAGTAATTAGCAGAGGTTATTTCCTCCATTCCCCCCACCTTTTTGTTTCATTTCATGTCTGATAACATTAATTCATGTGAGATAAGATGCTGGAAGATTTTAATACAGCTGAAATGACTGAGATCTTCACTAGAGGCAGACAAACCCTAAGAAATTCAAATTCATTTTGGCAAACAACAAAATACTCCTCACCACCCTCCCCTGTATTTTGGCATCTGTCCCTTCCCCTTGAGAACAAGCCTCCCCTGGCCCTACTGTGCAGTTCGATGGGGCAAAGCTCAGGTAGTCTCTGTGCAAACACTGTGGTTGCTGCTTCTACTGCTGCATCTCCAGTCCAAATTTCACTTGTTTGCTTCTGAAGAGAGTCTCATGATTCACCCAACCCTAATGATAAGAACAAGATTTTTCCCAGTCCATGGTGGCTCCTTGTGATGGCTTTGGAAGCTATTCTGTGATGCTGCTGTGCTGGGGATGGGGAGAATTTGCAATGTGCCACAGAAGTTGTACCAGTACACAGTGAAAAGAAAACCAAGAAATGCAACTGCAGTTGTATTCCTGCCTTGTGCTGCTTCCTCTGATCTCCCTGGCCTCTAAGGAGTTTCCTTCAGCCAGCATACATGACCCTGTTTTCTCAGTGGTTCTATGTTGTCTTCAGCAAGATGGCCACTGGTCACAAAGCAACTGAGAGCCACTCTCAAATGTGAGAGCTGTCATGAGCTCTGATCACAGAACTGCCTCCAAATCTCCACCACAGCACACAGGCTAAAGAGCCCATCAGTGCCTCTGCCAGGCCAGGAGAAGCAACTGCCAGGCTCTGCCTTTCACTTCTTTTTCATGGGCTGTCTGTTCCTGTCATGTTTGGGGACAGAGCCCAAACATTCTCCCCCCACGTCACTCTCCTGCTCCTGCACAAGTTGCCTGCTGTTAAACCTTATCCTGCTG
>NW_008238337.1:8706811-8711124 GCF_000691975.1 Corvus brachyrhynchos
AATACCATGTGTTTGATATTAATTACATGTCCGAGCCCCATGAAAGTCATTGAAATTTAATGAGATGCAGGGATGGAACCACTGAGCCAATGGCATTCATTAAGGGTTGCCATGGAGATCAGTTTGCCAGGCTTGACCCACATTAAGTGCCACTGGTCACCTTCCAAACAGACAAAAACATGAAATTTAAAAAAAAATTGCAGCCAATTCCTGAGGGGTCTGAGCATGGGGCTCTGACTGCCTTTAGTCAGAGCAGCTGGGGCTCAGCCGAGTTCAGCACATGGCCCGTGGCCCTGTCAGGGAATGGGGCTCTAACAGAAGTCAGGAGATGCGCCTGTGTGGCATCTAGAGAGAGGAAAAACAACCCCACCAACTCACTGACACAAAGAGGCCAGTGAGCTCTTTCCACTTCCTTTCTACCCCTTACAAGTGGCGCAGCTGAACAGAGCTATCACTTGAAATGCATTTTGTGCTGTTTCCAAAATGATGCTGTTCCTAGCAAATATCAGTATCGTGACTCTGAGTATAAGGAGATGGGGTGAGAGAGCGAGAGACAGGAAAGGTGGGGGCGTGGGTGGAGAAAAGAGGTTGTAGCTTAGCATAGAAATACTAAGATAGAGAAATATTAAAAGAGAAAGCTTTGATGAGAGCCAAGGATGGCCTGCACAGGGGTAGAGAAAAGCTGATATTACTTCCTAGCTCAGCCAGAGTCTCTGCACAGCCTTGGTCAAATTGCTTACTTTCCATCTCCCCCATTCCCTCTCTGCAAAATCAGGGTCACAACACGCCCTTCTTCCCTACCCTGGTCTAGCGAGATAGAAACCAAATCAAAGTCCTGCCCGTGTGCTTTTCTAGAGCCTAGTGAATGGGGCAGCATGACCTCTGACAGCTCTTTGTAGTCTCTCAGTATAAATAATATTAAAACAGAATTAATTAACCAGCTCACCAATCTGCCTACTTTCCAGCCCACCAGTAATCTGTAAGAAGCAGACTAAGATGCAGCTGCAGGAGTGGCTGGGTGGCAGTGGGGGCCCAGGGGAAGGCAGAAGGCTGGCTGTGCAGTGGTACACACACAGCTCTGTCACCCAGGCACTGTCTTTATCTCTCAAGTAAACTAGGTCCCATTACAGAGCAGACCCTTACACAGAGCTTGCTGCAGGTAATACAGTACAGCAGCAGCAGAGCTGCCTCTGATTTCCAAAATATTTTAATACTTTCTTTTTCATCCTTAGTCCAAGTACATACCAGCAAACACATGCAACTATCACATCCCAAGTTCTAGAAAGGAATCTACAAGAACATGACAGTTTAAGCCAGGTTTCAATGAAATGAAAAGTACCCTCATCACAAAGGCAAAAATAAAAGTTACAATTTATAAGGCAACTAACCCCTAAGTGCAGAGGCCATCCTTTGAAGCACAACTCAAAAACCAGAAAGAAATTGCAGCAAACTTATCTGAGTACATCTGGTTCACCTAACCCATCTGCAGCCCTGGGAAAGAACCCCATTGCCAAAAATGGCTGAAACCTTATCCTCACAGCCTACGGGGGTTCAGATAATTATATCTGACATGAAAACTTGTAGCACATACAGAAAACTGGAGGGGGAAGAAAAGGTCAACTGTATAAAGATGGAATCACTGTGGAAGGGGCCAAGTTACAGCATGGTGAGCTGTTTCAACAGCCAAGATAAATAAGATACAATTAGGGTTACACTGGCTCACCCTTTTGAGATCCCATATGTGGATGTATGAACCTTGGAAAAAAGGGCCAAGTTATCAGGACTTGCTGCTTATTTAACTTGGCCCATTTCAAGGCTCAGCCTGTTCTAACTTCATCCCATATTTTGCAGCAAACATCCCATTTCCAGTATTTTTGTACTTGTCAAGTGCTTTCTGATCACATCTCTCTTCATTTTATTGTTTTCTTTAAAAAGAGAAAAGTGCTGAGAAAGGGTTGTGAATCTGAACTCAGGGCCTCCTACACCAAAGTCAGCAAACCTTATCCCTTTGTGCCAGCCAGCCTAGGGTCTTTGGTCAAAAATGAAAGCACAAGAATTTCCAACATGTTTAATTACCAACCACAGGGAACCTGGTACAGCCCCACGAATGGAATAACACATTGAAACTAGCAAAGAAAAGTAAATTGAAAATATTTTGTAGAAGGGCCGTAGAGTTGAAGCCCACTTCTGGAAGGATGCAGAATTTCATGGGAACATGATGTTGGCAATCAAAGACTGATTCCTGGCAGAGTTCCTCAGACTCAAGCCTTGGGATCAGCATTCCCCAGCCTCTGCAGAGATTCAGAGACTAATCTAGTGTTTTACATAGCTACCGCACTGAAAGGGGCTTGTGTGCAGCAGTAAGGTTAATTCAGAACACTTGTTACAGGTCTGCCCTCCTCAACACACATTAGAAACTGGTAGAAACTCTACTTATAAATTTACGTAGTTGTTACTAATCCGTGTATTTGAGATGTTTCCTGCTATCATAGTGTTACCAATACCACCTCTGTAACAGACAGGAGGCTGACCCCATCGCCTGCTTTAGCCCCTACATGCCACTCCTCTGATGTGTTTCTGCAAATATTCAAAGTGTTCTCATACCCACATGAAAGAGTACCTGGTTACGTGATGGTGGGAGGACCAGCAGGGTTTATTAATTTATACAAATAGCTGTGTTTCATGGCAGAGCAGGTCTGCCCCTTTCTCCAGCATTCACTGTCACCTGTTCCATTCCGTGGAAACTTGCTCCTTTGTCAGGTTTGTGTCTCTGCACCTGATTCTAAGATGCTGCCTGGTGATTGAGCGCTTTGCCCTGCCTATAAAAATGTGTTAGTTTAACACAGTGGTGTCTCTTCTGGGTGAAAGGGAAAATTCTCATTGCTTGTGCACCAGTACAATCCCGTGGGAGTCCGCTCAGTAAAGCACAGATAGTAAAGACAGGCAAATTGGGAAAGGCTCCTGGAGTTCTTCAGAGGGCACTGGCTGTCATACTCTCTGTGCCAAGCTCCAAGAGGCCTCAGCCTGGGACTACAGCTAGATACACACACCCATGAGACTCCTCTGTACATGGCACATCTGGGCCCCCCCAGTTCATCCCACAGACCAGCAAGACAAAAGCACCCATGAGTTTTTAATGGCAGTGCCAGGTTCAAGTGGTCCTCAATAAACCAGATATTGCCCATTTGCTGGGAGGAGAAAAGCAGAGATAAAGGAGCTGAAAAGGTCTGAGGCAGAGGGTAGTGTACAGTGAGCCCTTAAGGGCCATCTGGCCCTAACAGCAGCACCAACCTCCCCCCACACACTCCCTTCCTCCTTCTCTGGCAAAAAGGCCTGTTCCTTCCAGTTGTGGAGAGGGGGAAATGCCATATGTGTTTGTGGCTGGGAGATGGGAGGGACATCCAGTATAGCAGAACCAAAGGTGAAGACAAAGCCAAGTATGCTGGGGAAAATTTATATATCCTCCCCACCTCCTTGCCTCCTCTGCCAGATATTTAAGAACCAACATCTCTGCTCTGTTTTATTGAACAGAAAAGACCTACCCCTATTGCCAGCTGGCCCTGCCCCATGCAGACAGGCATTTTTCTTCTGTTATGCTCCCCTCTTCTGCCCAGCACTCCCCAGAGCCACCAGCACAGGGATGCAGCTCAGACCAACCAGAAAGAAGTACCCGGAGGATGAACCCAGACATGCAGCCCCTCTTCGCCTCTCCATTCATCAGTGTCAAGCTGCAATAATTGAACATTTGCATCCCCAATTTCATACAGCCATCTCCCCATGTCCCTGCAAATTAGCAATCCACCTATATTTACAGACACATGTGTCTGCTGGATATCTGCTTGTGGTGAGGGCTGCAGAGATGGGGGAGCAGAAGAATGAGAGTTTTCTATCCTGCTGGTGCATGACAAAAAGCTCTGGCTGTGAGGCTGGCCAGCAATACTGTGCTTCATTCCTTATGTTCTTCCATCCCATCTCACGGTATAACACATCCACATGGTGCTACTGCTGTTGTTCGGAGTTTCTCCTGTTTGTTTGCATCATTTACACTTTTATCTCTTTCCCCTGTGAGCCTTCATGGAGGTGTCTCCCTTTAGTATGCAGGCCTGGTTGGCCAGTTGCCATAGCAATCCACTGCAGTCCTCATAATATTGCAGGAAGCAAGATCAAAAAGTCAGCATTGTATTAATAAAAAAAAAAAAAAAAAAAAAAAAAACAGCTCTGAAATTCTTCCCTCTGAGGGTGCTAGAACAGATTACCCAGAGAACCTGTGGCTGCCCCAGCCCTGGAAGTGTTCAAGGTCAGGGTGGACGGGG
>NW_008238337.1:8711281-8722593 GCF_000691975.1 Corvus brachyrhynchos
GTGTGTATAAAAAAAAAAAAAAAAAAAAAAAAAAAAAAAAAAAAAAAAAAAAAAAAGAAGAAGGTATCTTTCCCACTCTTCTTCTGCCCTGCCACACACAGAAACACTTTGCAAGAGCCCATCATTTTAGGATTGGAGTGAAAGATGAATACAGTTTCAACAGCCCCACTGCCAAAAAGCCAGATACCCACAGGGAGGAAGCCATTTAGAGGGGTGGCAGCATGCTCAGCATGCACACAGCCTCCATCCCCTACAACACTTTATATACCACTTTTTCTCTCTGCTAAATTCTGTACTATTTGCCTAGTGACACAACTCCTTGCTCTAATGACAGCTAATGCCTGAACCTAGAGTTTGCAAAGGCTGACATTGGCCCTTGGTGACTGGGGGCCAAGCTAAACAACCTTTTCCCTTTATTGGACTACAGCAATCTCATTTGCTGCTTTTCCTGGATGTGTTTGAGATGCCCATTTGAATCCAGTCTATTCTGTTGTACAAATAACTACTAATCCAGACCTTTACGCAGTGGCCTCCAAAGTGGTCCACAGATAGAGCAGCCAAATCACTGCCATGAACAGCTGAGTCTCAGACAAACAAGCCTGTGCTATGAAGGAGCTTGGCACAGGAATGCAACAAAAAGACACCAAAACATCCGATTTGACAGCAGTCCCAAAACAAAGATTAGTGTGCCTGGCCTTGGGGATGCTGCAGCTGATGCTTATGTCAGCACAAATGCTGTATCAGTGCTGTTTAATGTCTGTTCCAACATTTACTCCTAACCACACGCATGCAATGGATTTGTGAGGTTACAGGTACCTAGATGAAAGGAGAATACAGCCAGTGCTACCTGAAAAACAGTCCTGGACTCCACCAAGACCAGGCTCTTAGCCCTGCCTCCCCTGAGACCAAAGCTGCCACCCATGTCTTCCCTCACATTTCTCCTCCATTTTGAACATTTTGATTTACCTACAAAAATATTAAAATGAGATTTTTTTTTATTCCACATTTTATAAGCAGCCTTAGGAGGCAAGGAGATGAAGAATCCATCCCCAGTGGAAAACACGTGGCTAACGGGTAGATTTAATTTATATGAAGCACACCGCTCTCTCGTAAGCCCTGCTTGGCATATTAAACTGGTGTTTTACATCTCCTTCCAGTGCCAGAAATATTCATTTCCCACATCATAAAGACCCATCCATGAATAATAATATTAATAATTAAGCACCTGACTCTAGGGCTATACTTTGAGCATCATAACACTCTAATCATTTGCTTATCCCATGATAATTACACTCCTCCATCCTATTTCTATGCTCTGCCTTATTGGTTAACCATTTATTTGCTAGGGTGTTTCTTGAGACGCCACCCAAGTTTTCAAAGCCCAAGTCTCACCTTCCTAGCAAACTGATGAGGTATGTGCTCAGTATTAGCAGCACTTTTCACAAAGACATGCTGCAGTCCCAAGGCTCTGCTGAAAACCATCGTTGTCATCATGCTCACAAAGAGGGGTGGCTCAGCAATACAGGGCAGTATGGATGTCCCAGCAACCTGTGCTGGCACAAAGCCACACTCATTTCATCTCTTCCTGAAAGAAGTAACCAAAGCAGTGGGAAGCTAGGAGGATGAATCTCTGCCACATAGAACCAGGCAGATAATTCCAGCTAAGCTTGCTCAGCACTAGTGAAGAACTAGAAGCAATACAGCTGTGTTAGGATGGCATTCTGCCTGTACCAATTAGGTTTGCTGAGAAGCATGGTCTCTCCTGCACAGGCCCACCTGAAGCGGCCATTAGGGGTTGTTTGGCTCAGTGCTGGTTTTTTCAAGCCCATTACTATAAAAATTATGGTCCCAATTCTGCCATCTTTCCCATGCCATGTATAAATTCACTTCTACTGCACTGATTTCAACTAAAAATACTGTTAACGTGCAACTCAAGACAAGAAAAGGCTTACTGCCTGCTTTCATGCACACACACTCCTTTGCCATGGTACTCACCTTTCATGTTTTCTCCACCAAAGCATGCAACTGCAGCACAAACATCCAAGATTCTTGACCATCCCCTTATCCAGGACATTCCAGCAAACCCCAGCCACAGATGTGTCCCATGGAGACAGAAACCTCTGGACAGCCAAAGATTCTTCACTACATGTAATCTCACAACATATAATGCATCATTTCTGAAGGAGCTTCAGAAAGGGAGAAGTTTCATAAAAAGCCAGAGGATAGAAGTCTGCAAGACCATCAATAAGAAAACAACAGCAGAGAAGCCAAAACAAAATGGGAAATAACAAGTACTTCAAGAGCTGAATATATCAAAAAGTTTAGGGTCAGCAAAGAGGGTTTATGAAAATAACATGAAAGCAGCAAGACCACAAAGGAAAGTCTGTTAAGACAAAAAGGCTGGTGTGTCAGGAAAGATCTCTAATGTTGGAAAAAACTACTTTTGTAGTGATTGTTTCCAACTCCACACCACAAACACAAACCCCACAAACACTGACTTGTATGACTAAATTAAATCAGAGATTGGTGCTGTGGCTTGTTTCCTTTGTCTGTTAAATAAAGTACCAAAAAACCCGTGTTTCTTGCTGATATCTGAAAACCAGGGAGCAGGAACACATACTCCAAAGATGATGGGATTCTACATGCTTACTTGGGTAGAACTTTATTTATCAAACAGTTACTAGTTACATATGGATGAAGACAAGCCAGATCCTGCAAACTTCAGTGATATAAAGAATGTCTTCTTCAAAGTCTGTTGAAATCAAGAACAGCCAAAAACCCTGGATGACAGTGTAGGATGATGCATTTGAAGAGACCATGCTTTCATCAGCAATGAAACAAAGCAAGCAAGGGAAGAAAAAAAAGATTTTTCAAGAAGTCATGAAAATAAGAGAGGCCAGTTTTATAAAACCATGACATGTCAGACTCCAGCACTGGTACTAACAGACAAGTATCAGAGCAACTTCTTGTCAGATTTTAGTGCCTTGAGGTACTGACGTACACAGAAATGATTCACCCTGTTCATTGGTGTCACACAGAGCACATCAGGTTTCATGAAGGAAGCAAGTGCCCATACAGCTTGTGGTTCCCCACATCTCTAAAAGCAAGTCACACAATGTCAAACAGGAACACTGACAGCTCCTGTCTGGAGCTTTGCCTGGGGCTCAGTCTTCGCTGCAAAGCTGCACGTCTTTGTTATACCAAGATACCTACAAACCTCCCCAGCCAAGCAGACCTTGTCTTAAAGGCATTCTATGCAGATTTCCCTATTCCTTTAGGGAAAATGGGACAGTCACCTCTTGCAGCGCTGCCTAAAGCACAGTGATATGGAAAGGCACGTTCCCCTTCTTTTTTTCCCTGTTTGCAACACTGCTATACCATCCCTCCCCTCTTTTTAGTCAAACAGCTGCACACGAAATGCCTGGAAGGACCTCACAGGGGCTGCAGTTTCACACAGAAGCAAAGCACCACCCATCAGCTGCAGGAAGTCAGAGCCCAGAGGCAGGAGCTGAGCAGCTGCTCATTGGAAGCAGCTGACGGCAGAATCTTGCCTCCCTGCAGAGCAATCCTCCCTGGCTCTTCTTAAGCTCAGGCAGGATTCTCACCTCCTCCTGCCTAGCTTGGAATACAGCCTACTAATAACCAATATCATTACACCTGCCTTTGTACTATGACTTCTTACCACTGCAACCGTATCAACTAAAAATCATATTTCCTAACCACAATTACTTAATTCATTAAAATTTCAAGCCCTTCAAGTCAAAACCATCAAAAAACCCCCCAACAAATAACCAGAAACAGATACTTCTAATCATCATTTTGACAGTGTAACACAGCCTTTTTTGATGGTTTATGCAAACACACTACACACCAGAATACTTGCAATACTTCTGGAATACCTTACTTATCTGGAATATTTGCCAACAACTTGCCACAGCTATTGACTTTGAGTGGTTTTTGTTGCATTTATTATCTGCCCAGTGTGACTAATTTGTACACCATGTTCCTGGAGTTGCTGCTTAACTAGATACCTCCCAGAACCAAAATGAGTCTTCATAGAAGCTGTTGACTAATTCAATGTGAATACTTCTGTGTGTCCATAACACGTGGAAGCATCTACAAGAGTCTCCTTTTCCCAGCATCTCTATGAACTAAACTGTGTTGGTCAGAGTAACCAAGGGAAGCCAGCAGAGGAAGTCAGATATATCATGGGGATGATATTGTGATAATTCATACTAAATTATGCAATGAAACTGGGTTAGGGCACTGAAAACTATCAACTATCCATCAGTGGTTTTTGTCAGCAGCCATTCAAGCTGTATCTGGCACAGGACAGTGCCCCACCAGTTATCTCGGGCTTCTTGTCTCACTCAAGCTCTGCACTAAAACTATGTTTTACACCATTTAAACACAAAACAACATATATACACTTGAATAAACGATACTCAAGCAGGTCTTCCCCACTGCATCCTGGAGAGGGCAACCCTGAACATAACCACAAGACTGGCACCTGAGAGCTATGAGGACCTGAGGCTAAAACCCAGCTGTTGCTTTATACTTTTAATTGTCTGGCAATATTCATTCATTGCAACAGTCTGCTGTCTCATGTATGCACGACTGCAAGAGCTTCAGGGCAGAGGTCATCATCAGTTTTTTGTATGTTTATACAGTGCCTACAACAACAACACAGTAGCAACCGGAAATCTAATAATTAAGTTATTATAGTAACAATGACAGAGCTGAGCAGCAGTGATTCTGGCTGTGTCAAAGCTGCATAAATCCATTTAATGCTCACACAGATATTCTAACCTCCCTGGCCTATTACAGAGCCTAGCTCTTGAGAGCAGAAAATTGGGAGATAAACTAATGCACTGAAGGTTAGCAGTCCTAGTACACAGCTGCTAGTCAGGGTAATACAATGAGTCAGTCAAGGAAGCAAACGAATCCACTTCAGAATCCCTACTCTGAATGCTGTGGGTTAAATTCCTGTAGCCTACAGAGTGTAGAATTGAGTATGAGAAAGATGAATGGGATTTTCATGAATGGAGGAACTGGTAACAGAAACTCCTCAGACGTGCAAGCTAAGTCAGCCTTGGTGCCCTCATCACTGCCATTGCACAACAGCTTTTCTCCCTATGACATTAAAGCCTCAACACTTCCTTGGGAGGCTCCTTCTATTCAGTTAAAATCAACAGCATAGGGCTCCACATAGCTGTCTTCCAGAACCAGAGTGTAAACACAATTAGTTTTCAGACCAAAAGTCAGTGAGGCAAACTCAGCCACATGGTCATCTCTGACTCTGACTGGTGTTGCAACTCCATTAATAAAAGATCCTTCAGTCTAAGGTACCACAAGACTGTGACCATCACTCTCAGTGAGACTCAGGGCAGAGAGGACAGACCCTATAATCTATCTGCTGATAATTTTTAAGCAGAGCACAGCCCAGATTCATAGATAATGCAGAGATGAGAAGAGAGAGTAAAAACCTTTGTTGCTTCTTTTAGCTAGTATTGTCAATAAAAGTAGTAATATGCTGTCTGTCATGCCAGAAATTCTATGAACATCTATGTCTGCTTTTTAAACAACAACTGCTCTGAAGTGGTCATACTCTCAGTTAATGACAGGCACAACAGGTGGGTGGAACCGGAGACGAGCAATGAATAAGATAAGAACATTTTGCATTCTAAGGACATTTCTCTACATCTCAAGAGTTAAGGCACCCTTTCTGCAGTGCTCCTCCGTGGGACCTGTTCATCATTTGTATGACAACACCTGCAGACACGTTAGATAACTGCTTGCTGCAACACTTGGCACTGCAAGAGATATGGACTCACACCCACACAGGATATGGTGTTTTAAAACAAACCAGATAGGGTATCAAACACTGATCCCATTTGCACCTGACCTAAAAACTCCAAAGACTAAAGCCCAACCAACCCCATTGGACGTCACACTATCCTGTTACTGTCTTTGGCTCTGAAATCTTAAAATTTCACCAGACAGGCAGGGAATAGGGCACACAGTTGAGGAGTTAAGGCAATAGAACAGATGAAATTCATCTGGGAAAGAGCTCAAGCCTCTTGTGTTCTAGCTCAGGGTTTTGCCAAGACACCACACAAGGGTAAGATCATACTGTGCTTGCCTGCACTGTTTTCTCCAACCAGTCCAGCCTGTGTTTTGGCATTGAGTGCCTCTAGCAAATGGAAAAGGAGGCAAGTCCTCACCTGTACGAAGCACCAGGGAACACTAAGTATCAATTACCAGGCTTGAGACTGTTGTTTCGATAGCTGGTCACCTATGGGAGGACCAAGTTCCCAGGAAGAATCAGCAGCTTATACAATCCTGAAATTTAAAGACCAAAAGATCACAAGGCTCAAAGAAAGACCCTCTCCTGAAGTGGTCAGATACAGGACTTGGTAGCCATCCAATTAAATTCTGGCACATTCATTATTTATGGAATCATTAGTAAGTCAGTGGCTGTTGGCCACCCTGGCCTGCCACAGAGCAAACAGCCCCAAAGCAGGATGCAGCGAGAGGCACAAAACCCATGTGCAGAAGTGCTTCTGGGCAGGTGACAAGACCCTGGACACAGGTTTAACGGGGCCTTTGCTTGTTCCTCTGTGAGCCCCAGCCTCCCACAGAGCCACCCACATTGCCAGTGGGTGCCAAGAGAGGCAGTCATTCCTGGCTCCTTCCACTCAGGGAGGCAAAGCACTTAGCAGAGCTGCACGAAAAGAGGGCAAAGGTTGATTCCCCTTGCAAGGATAAATCAGTCTGTTCCACACCCTCACCATGAGCCTCCCATGCAAGAGAACTGCAAGGTCAGGTGGAAGGTGTGAGAAGAAAATTGCCATTCCTCCTTGAATGAACAAGCATAAAAATCCTGCAGCCATCCAGAGTGGCTGCAGATGAAGCTGGTTTACCCCTGCCACTCAGAGCTGCTTTAGCAGCTGCAAATTTAACAAGAGTGGTATTAAAATAACCTCTCTTATTTATAAAAGCAGGCGGGCTGAGTGACATTTCTATTACAGAGCACACACCACTGGGAGATTCCCTGACGCTGCAGCAAACCAATGTAATCTGCATTACGATGCACTATTCTCTCTGCAGCACACTCAAGCCGGCTGTGCTCTCCCAGTACAACAGCAGGTCTGATTCTCCTCCCCCTAGAGCTGGGGGAAGATATGTCATAGGCATTGGTGGTAGTAAGATCAAGTACTAAATCCATGAGTAAACGCTAATGTTACTTGCATTCACTACAGCCCATTCATCTTGTATAATCAGCATTATATATCTTGTGTGTCATTCTGTCTCTGCAATCTTGCAGCATGCTCACAGCTCAGTCAGAAATGGGGGCATTCTCTTTCAGCTGTTGGATACAACTTCATTATAACACCATTTCCACTTTACAGTGTATGGCTGAGATGTTCAGACACCTAAACATGGGATAACTGAAGTGAATGAAAGACTCACCTCAGTTATTTGGACTCCTTCAAAAATCTGAGCAATGTATTGGAATCTCTTTTATAGATTCCTGTCCTGCCCACTACAAAGACTGCTGCTGTAAAGTATCGTGTGTATTAACAAACATAACAAAACAACGAGGTCAGATGCCCTTAATTACACCAGTTTAAATACAGAGTTACATTGATAAAATCAATTGGATTATTGATGTTTACAGTGGTATACTGGGGAGCAGAATTTGACCCTTAATCTCTCTCACATGGGTTGCTGCCCTGCAGCAAACTGCAGGTCCTAGTAATTTGTTCAGATGCCATCAATGTAATCTGTAGCAACTGCTCTGCAACTAGCAAATTAGTATAATGATCTAACACTGAGCAGTAACAACAATTAATGCTTACAGCCAAGGCATGCACTGTCCTCTATAGCAATATAATATGCACAGAACCCCTTCAGTATATTACACAAACCAGCTGTACAAATCAACAGAAGCATCAGAAGCAAGGTCCTGTCCCTGCAATACCACCGGCTTTATTCTGCCTCTCAGCTTTCACTGGGCCTGATTCTGCCTGTCTCATCTAAGGTATGGGCATGATGATATGCTCACTTCTCTCTAGCTGGACAGTCAGGGTCCTGACTGTTGTCCTGGAACACACTGGTACTCACGGCTGCAGAATCATGCACACAAATGGAAATTGTGAAATGCATTCATCTACCTTTTGTGCCCCTTTCTAGTAATGTCATTTACTAAACTTTCTGAAGTGTTCCTTGAATGTACATAGGCTTCATCTGTACCAAAACTTCTTTTTCACAATGACTATAGATTTTGAAAGATAACACTTTCTTGCCTTTTTCTTAAAAAAAAAAAAAAAAAATCAAAAATTCCAGTCTTTTCACTGTGACGCAAGAGAGAAAAAATTGTAAATCAAAGCCATAAAGAAAAAAAGTACATTCTAATAAAGACACTAAGCTCTACTCTAGATGCCCATGGCTTCTGACTGTGCCCATACCAGTACAAAGATGGCAGCAGCACGTGTTCAGTCAGAACATACTTTAAAGCTATTCTGTGCCACAGTAAAAAGGAATACATGGTGTAAATCATAATCCCAAAGACTGATGCTAAATTGCCTCAGATGTCTCACAACTGGATATAGCTCAGCTTTTACATATTAATTTGGCTAAAAAAGCCTTGCTTTTCTAGTACTCAAATTGCAGGCAAGATGCAGGGGGATGACTTTTATGCAGATAGGTGGGCTCTTTTTCCATCCTGGACCTCTGCTGAGTTAAAGGTTTATAAACCACAGCAAGCTTGCCACTACCACTATTCAAAAATGATGCCATCTTAAAATAGCACAAAGGCAGATCTCAAAGAAAATGGCACCATTTCCTTTCCTGCACTCAGCGGTGTATATGCCATTCTCATGTTACACAGATGGACCAAACAACACTCTTATAGCCTTGTCATTTATCTACAGATACAAATGCTGTACCTAAATACTGTTACTACTTGGCTGCAGTGCCTCCATTGTAACTGTTGCCTTTTCAGCCCTTACTCATCATAAATTACTTCATTCAAATGAAAATATCTTCATTTAGCTTGTATGCAAAAGGCTTGTGCTTTGAAAGAAATCCTTCTCTAAGATTTAGGTACTGGGAAAGGCTGCTCTGAGTCAGTGCAGATCTGTTTCACCAACTATTGGAGAAAAAAAGCTTCCTGATAATCAAGTATTTATCACAAAACATGAAAAATTAACATCAACATTCAAACAAGTTCAGAAAAACAATTTCTCTTTCAAGCATGCTCAGCTTTTCTTCCCATTCCAAATCCAAGTGGGGGTGCCAGGTGGGAGGGCCACAGACAGGGCAGCACAGCTCCACTCACATGCACAGCAGTGCTTTGCCACGCTTCTGAATGACTGAAATTCTGTTCAGCAGCTCAGGATTTCATTCACTCTGGGATTTCAGTACTTCATAACCTGGATTTCTTACTTTTGCCTGTTTTCCCTTTTGTTAAACGATCCCTTGCAAAGATGTAAACATGTGGAACTTCACAGTGGGCAAATCACAGACCAATCTGCTCAGAGGGAAAGCTCCTTTCTAGTGGGCACAAGTCAGAAGTTTACGCCTTGACATACAGGGTTCTTGTAGCTTTATAATTCTATTTCACTTCATCTTTATTTTCCAGCTGTTGATTTAAAGACAATGAACAGGTCTCAAGATGCAGCTTCAACATTCAATTGATTTCCACAGTGAATTTGATGTCCACCTTGTTTTTTCTGCCGTAGAAAATTCTCTTTACTTGTCTGGATCCTGTTGAACTCCTTGCCAAGTGCTACATTTTGTCAAGATGTTCTGCAGCATGTGACTCTAGAACATTTTCTTTAGCTGTTTTAAAAATGTTACGTATCAAAGACAACATTTATAATCCACTATCTCCTTCCTCTTTTTCTGTAAAATGCAGAGAGGAGAGTTCCTTACCATCATCATACTAGTCCTCATTTCACATGCTTCTGGAATTTTTTTTAATTCTCTGGAACTGAAATAATTCTCCATTATTGCTCCCCTCTCCAACTTAAATAATCTTTTTCTGTGGAAGATGCCTCATGTTTCTAAGAATAATCACTTCTCCCTGAACACTTTTTGTTTTTGTAATGCTTTTGTGAACACAGAACGCCTAAGAACAGACCCAGAACCCTATGCAAAAGCTGGAGAAGAAATGTCCAGATCTTAACCGGGAGCAGCTCTGGCTGCTGAGACTGCTGAGACTGCTGACAGTCTAAATCAACAGTTATCAACCTTTCCCAGGCTGCAGATGCAAAAAATTTCCCATTGGCTGTCCTAGGCTTTTTGTAGCAAATCTAAGCACACTGTCAACAGGCTCACTTTCCTTTTGGCGCTTTCAGAAGAACCTCTGGGAGCCTCCAGACCGCAGATTATAAATCATTAAATCAATTGCCATAAAAAGAGGTGCAAATTTCTCATTCAGCTCAACAAGGTGTTAACAGTACAGTGCAGCAACAGCAACGCAGGTGTCAGCACTCCCAAGCAGCCTGACAGAATGATGACCAACAGAGACATTAGATAATTCTGCCATTGTGCAAGGATTTGGACAAAACAGCTGGTATCAACATCTGTATTTTCCAGCCCGACCTCTAACACTGGTGTCCTGATTCGAAGCAGTTTAGTGAAATTCTGTTTCTCTTCCTATGTCCCTGATTAGCATTAATATATGTAAATTTTTATGCAAATACATGACATTTAAAGGTAAAAACTCTGCTCCATATAATAATTACATACACTTTTAAAAAAGGTTTTTAAAGACCTATAATTATGAGATGAAAGAGCATATAGCTATTATACTTGAATGTCCTACATAAGTTAAAATGGGTATTGTAGCTAAGATAAGATTTATCTTCTAAAGTTCTGATTCAGCATGACACTTAAGCATGTAAGTAATTTTAAACATATAAATAAAACTGTTTGAGAAATACTGGTTCCTTTTCTAAAGAAAAATTTGGGGAAGTTTATAATTTCCACTAAAATCTTTATTTCACTAATTATAAATCAGATGTTTAAACAAAGCATTTTCAAAACGATACAATTTCTTTCCCCCCAAAATAATTTTTTTTTTCATTTTTGCCTTCAGAAGGGAAGAGACAGATCAGAAAGTTTCAGCGAATAAAAATTCAGCACAAAATTCTATTTTTTCAATTTCCCCCCTGCAAGCTCTGCAGTAAACGTGAAGCTTAACTATGCTTAAATGCTCTGCTGAAACAAAGGCTGGATGGGTTTCCTCAGATCGGCGTGTTCGGGCTGGTCCCCGCGGTCTCAGCTCTGACACTGCAGCCTGG
>NW_008238337.1:8722777-8728562 GCF_000691975.1 Corvus brachyrhynchos
AGCCCCTGCGCGGGGTCGCAGCTGCTGTTCCCCTCCAATTCATTTGTGCCTGACCTGAGCCACGCCGCGGAGCGGGGCTCGCTCCCTTCACCGGGGCGTGCCGAGAGCCACTGCCCTGTGCTTGGTATCACACGGATAACGGGGGCAGACACGGGGGGCACACCAGGACCCAGCCCAGCTGCAGATAACTTATATTTGCCTAAAAGGATGGGTAAATCCATGGGCAAATAATCAAGTAATATCTTAACAAGAAGAGAACGATGATGAGATAGATGTGCTAAAGGAAGTAGAGAGTGTGACCAGTATGACCAGATGAGCCTCTGTCTTTATTGGGGCACCACAACTGGGGCACCAGGCAGCCACAGAGCCATCAGGCTGCACAGGCTTCAGTCAGGCTTCATCTTCCCTTCCTGGATTAACACCTACCAGGCTGCTCAGCTTTGCTTTAAACTTGAACAGAGAATTAGGCAATCCCCTCCTCAAGAAGCAGCTAGGAAAAGAATATGAAAAACGTACACAAAATTAATCCAGGCCAGTGGCAACCTGAGGATGGAGGGGGGGGAGGGAGAAGGATTTATTCATTTTCATGACAATAGCCACAGAGAAAAGAAATGCTCTCTTGCCTCTCCTCAGGGACTTGAATTGAATTCCCAGGGCTGCCAATCAGATCAAGAACTTAACACCATTTATTCTGTGGGGAGCCTGTCTGGAGCCAGTGTGTCAGCATCTGGATGATGCCCTGAGCCTGCACAAGCAGAGCAGCCAGAATCATGGATCTGCCCGGCTTGTCATGCAGTGAGAGATTCTGGACACTTGCACAGAGAAACAGTTTCTCTCTCATTTATGGCAACATAAAGCTGGAGAGTCAGGGAAGCATGTATTATTTAATTAAAACTCAAACAGTAGAACATGAGTTTCAGACCAGAAATCATTGGTATTGCTGTAGATGACACTCCCACAAACCAGGATCTTGGCTCAAGTTCAATGACTGGCAACAGGCTGCTTGAAGTGGTTCCCATTTGAAATAGTTTTGCACCAATGCAGGCAGGAAAAGAGACCCAGCATGTTATGAGGCTGACTTTTCTTCTGGGACAGTTTGCAAAGAGTTAAACTGCAGCTTATGTGACTTTTAGCCACTGATTGCAAAATTAATTCATGTTTCAGGCTGTAGAGAACCATGAACCACTCAGAGTGCCATGGGGATGATAAGCTCTTAGGTCAACTATTGCACAGATGTGCCCCAGTTTGGCTGCCTCTCATTTTAGTAATAATGCTACATATATATTTCTATATATTTAGCCTATATAGATTTGTTGCAGAGAAAGCTGTAATCTACAACCCAAATATTCCCAAGTTTGTATATTTATTATACAAAGTTTCCATGGCTGTTTCTACAGAAACAAAAATGGGTATTTCTGTCACCAGCAGTTCAATCTTTCCCTCACTGCAGTTTCATTTCTTCCACTGTGGTTAAATGCTCAAGAAGAAAAAAATAACAGTGCAAAGAATGCCAAGTCCCCTTTTGTTCTTTCCTGGAGCATTTCTAGCTGTGGCATTTTCAGATGTTGCTTGAAGCATGGCACAGCCAATGCAAGACACCATATTCTACTGAAAATCCTGGAAAGACTTCCTGCCAGTAAGAGACTGTTCCGAATTTCCTCAGAAACTGAAGAGCTGAGGGAATGATCTCCCACTGCAAACATGAAACCTAGTCTTAGGCTGAAAAACACTCTGGTAGAATGTCAGGAGACAATTGGTTATCAAGAACTGGCTACTACAGCACACAGTGAATGACACAGAGGTATCACGTGCCAAGGTACCATTGGCATCGCCTCATCTTTCCAGTGCATCATCACTAAACCAAAATGTAAGAAGACTTTGTATTCCATCTGGTGCAGGAAAATTTTCAGCTATTACCAAGGACTCCAATGAGTAGTACTAGTGATGAGAACGGATGCCATAACTTATATTGCTTATTTGCCTATATTAAGCTCAAATTATTTTGCTAACATCTATAAATGGATGCATACCATCCATTGAGAAATTCTCATCTTTCTTTTTTAAGGAAAGAATGTTTCTGCATAGAAATTAAGAGTTGGAGGGGCAATGTCTCATTGAAAGCACCATGGAAAAGATTATGCAAATAACTGCCAGAAAGGCAGGCTGTATTTTGCTGCAACTTACAGACTGATCCAAACTGAGAACCCTGTATTATTGTTATTCACCCATTTAAGGTCCTACTTTCACTTCAGTTTCCATAGAAACCTGTTGTCCTAAATCTGCAGCACTTATAGCCTTTTAGTGTCATGGGTTCTTTCTTTACAGCTCTAATTACACCATCATCCACAAGGGGAAATGGCTGGGATGCTTTTCCCACCACAGAAACATTCAGGAAGTGCTGCTCTGTAGACAGAGGGAATATAAAACCTAATCATAAACCTTCAGATATCGTCCTTTTTGGACAATTCCCCTATGCTACAGCTGTAAGTTTTATTGTTTGGGTTTTGAACATGGGCCATGGCAGAAATAAGAATGGAATCTGCAAAGAAAAAAAAAAATTGGGTTTCTGCCTTTTCTCTGTCTTTTCTGGTCTATGGTAAAGAACAATTATATACAACCAAATAAAATGGAAAAAATACTTGCAAATTAACTGCACTGGTGTCACATGGATATTAAATACATAAGGTTGAACAAAGCTGTCAAGGCATATGGTCCAGAAAGACCTCCCACTGCCAAAGGAATGAAGCTCGTGCCCTTTTATTAATTTACTTCAGCTCTCAGGTCTGCATACAATTTTCTTCTCAGCATATGAGGGGTTAAGGTTCCCACCTATGCATTCCAGATAGACTCAATAAGACTTTTTCACTGTGCTAATATAAAACACACAGAGACCTTTGTCTTCCTGCATGCTGGTAAAATGCCCGTTGTGCTATGCAGATTATTATTATTATTATTTCTGGCGCTGTCACTTCTAGCTATGGTGCTTCAAAGCAATGATATTAAAAACATAAAGGCAGACAGCCCTTTGGAAATAAGGAATTGCAACAGCAACACAAAGAACTTTTTATAGCACCCCTTATTGAAACATCTGGAGGAAGTAGCATCTAATGGTTAGTGAAGACAGCTAAAGAGCCAGGACTCCTATGTTTTGTTTCTAGGTCTGTCACTGTCACTGACTTCCCATAACCTTGGGCAGGTGCTTTAAAAGTTATATAAAAGTGGTATCTACCCAACCTTGCTCCTTTATGAGAGGCAAAGAAGTAATCTAAGATTTGCTGAAACTTTCCTTTATTAGCAATAACAAAAGAGGTGTCTACATGCAGACAATTTTCTGCTATCCTGCAGTGGTACAAACATTTTCAAGGACACAGCCAGCCATCATCACCCAGAACCAGCACTTACCTCCCACAACTGCTCACTTACTCCTCCCATCTCTTCTGTCCTTATTGAGGCTGTGTTTCCACCAGTTGGCAAAAGGAACACTTCTTGTGAGCACTCCCTAATTGTCTCCAAAGCAAAAAATTTTGCTGTGGCCAACAACTGAAACAGTTCAAACAGACACTCAGCTTAGCCTGGGGCTCTTCTGGTGACCAGTGTAGAGAGTAACATCAGTTGGTGAGGCAACATCTTTTACTAGCACAGCTAAGTTTGGAAGACAGTGTTTTCCTCCAATCTAACTGCGATGTATTTTGTTTAGGGGAAGAGAATAATGTTAATGAATTAACATCTGACTGACTCCCTGCAAAGTCCTGACTCAGTAATAGTGTCTCCAGCACAGAGGTTACTGAGCAGTTGTAGAACTTTTACCATGGTCTTTCCAACAAGGTCTTTTGACATTATTTACTCTGCGTAAAGTGTGTTTGAGAAAAATTAAAATGTGAGGCCCATAAAATGAGTCTTTCTAAAGGACATCTTATCTATTAGCAGTTTGGAGTGCTCTACCAAACAGCTCCACACAGGCAAAAGGACATTGTGAGCAGTAGCTGGGGTACTGAAGCACGGCTGTCTTTTTTTTTTTTTTTTTTTTTTTCTTTTATACACCTGGGTCAGCTTTGAATAATGTAGTTGTAGACTATCCTTGAGATGTCTCTTGGGCTAATTAAATTCTGTACAAAAGCATTTATAGAGAAATTTCATGTGTAGAATGGATAGGCTTTTCATGGAAAAATATCTCCATCATGCATTGATTTTCTATTAATTTCTATAGTGAGACTATAAGACCCTAATGCTACTTTTTAGTGTGTTTTTTTTTTTTTTTTTTTTTCCTGTATTTAGGCAGTGCTCCATGCTCAGACTGTGCCTGCTTCAGGGGAGAAGCAGGAGAGAAAAGCGAGAAGCCAAGAAAAAAAGATTGATTGTGGCGTTCTTGACGTCAAAAATAGCAGCATCATGTACGGGGCAATTGCAGTTGTGTTTACTGGCTCCATAACAATCAGAAAAATATCTAGATTTCCAAATCTACTTCACCTGGCATCTCAAATAAAATGATTTAAAAATAGAAGTTGTTGAGACAAAGGTAATCCTAAGGTGGCAGGTGGAGAGGATACAAAATACAACCCTGGTTTTTGCTATATTCACAACACAGTGTGGTCCTCAGAGTTTATTACCACACAGACCTCAAGCCAAAACAGCAGAAACATAAAAATCATGACATCCTGGCCATACACACACTGCTCTGAGCAAATGAAGCAAAAGAAACATCACAAATATTTATTTGGCTCTTTTTGTCATTGCTGTGCTCTTGCCATAATTTCTGTGAATAATGAAGCTTCATGCTTTCCATGATTGTCTGCATCAGCAAAAAGCCACTTTCCTAAGGTTTTTACAGAAACAGAACAACAAAACTAATCCCAGCAAAATCTGCACCACAACTATTTTCATTGTTGGGGAATGTAAAACATTAGTCATTTAACCACAGTGACCGCAGTTACCAAGTGCAGGCAGCTGTTTAAAAGTCAACTTATGACAAAACAAAAAACTCATTCCCTACCCTTCAAAATGGTACAGAAATCCAACTTTTGAGAAACGAGCAAATTCAAGAAATTTACATGGAGTAGATCTGCATTTGTCAGGTAAATTATCTTTTTGTTTGGTTTCATACATCCTGACACTCTCCAGAAGCAAGGAGCTGCCATGTTTTATCAATACTTCCTGAACAAAAGGGGCTTCCAAGCCAAACCAGAGGTCATGCTGACCCCACTAGCTAAGGCTTTTAATCCTCACGAGCTTGTGTAGTCTGATACAGCTTTGCCCTCATCAAACTGTTACCTGTTCCAAGTGTTTGCAGATGTTTTCCAGCTGTGTCAGAGGCTACCATTATGACTTTGTTGTTAATGACACTTGAATGGTTTCCTTTAAAAATAGTTCAGGCCCACTTATGCTCCAGCTGTGGGGGTGAGGCAGAAGGCAGGCTCAGTGTTCCCAGCCTGCTCTGCCAGTCGTTGCCATGCAAAACAAGTGCAGCTCTCACATAGGATGAGCAGCATGTGGGAACCAAATCACTGCTTGGGCACTGGCAGCCCTTGCAAAGATATTTCCAAGCTACGGCTTGGGGAGAAAAAGAGGCCACCAAATCACTTGTTTCCAACCAGCTTATGCTTCAACATTGAAGCAGCCTGTGCTGTGGGGCACATGAGGGCACATTCTACAGGGACATAACAATGTCTGGAAACTACTCTGCAACAAAAGAAGAAAATATGCCTGCTTTCTGTTGGGAAGTGCAAGAATGAGGTAGTAACTTTTCACGCAGGAGAGGTGATACATAAACCAGGTACTATAGGTACAG